>NC_137875.1:37760467-37807470 GCF_963924005.1 Protomyctophum bolini
GCTGCTCCCACTGTAATGGCAGGCCTATATGTATATAAAGTTACAAAATGGATGTATTTAGTGTGAGCGAGTTCTAGAGGATGTGGTTTATTGCCCTGGCTTTACAGTGGCACTATAGCAACGCTAAAAGGGTCATTATTACTGTGTAGAACCATGTGGGCAGGCTGTCATTATACTTCTGGATGGTACGGTGCTCTATAGTACTCTATACCATACTCTCTCTCTCACTCTGTGTGTGTGTGTGTGTGTGTGTGTGTGTGTGTGTGTGTGTGTGTGTGTGTGTGTGTGTGTGTGTGTGTGTGTGTGTGTGTGTGTGTGTGTGTGTGTGTGTGTGTGTGTGTGTGTGTGTGTGCGCGTGCGTGCGTGTCCTTGGCCACGTGTGTCCTTGCTTTAAAAGCAAAGTATACATGGTGTGGCATATGGATTTAATGCCATGCAGTGGGTGTGGGCAGTCTGGGCACTCTCCGACCCTAATAAAAGTGCTGTGGGCGAAGCTGTAAAAGAAAAAAAAACAGACACACCCCATGCGACCCCTGTCTCAACATCTAGAGCGTATAGACCAGTTTTATAGACGGTGTGTGCCATAGTTTTGACCATATAACCTTCCAACAACTGAATACTTATCGCTGGGTTCATTCTGTCAAATACATGCCTGTATGAGCACTGAGCAGTATATAGCCTTTGAGTCTCCCCAGCTCGGTATAGTTGAAACTTGAAAGCCACATCTACCGCCCCCTACTGGGCTGGGGTAGAAGCCCACAAGGATTAATGCGTCCTATGTGTCCAGTCTACTGTACTGACACTGACAAGACATGTTGTGTTTGTATTACGATGACTCGAGTCTAGTGAGTCTAGTCTATGTCGAAGAGATTTACTTTGGTATACAATGTTGCCGTGTACTACGTAGCCTATACTTAACCCATTTTGACCTGAGATCAGATTCAAAAAATATCTTCTACATCCTGACAGTTTTCTGAAAAAGCTGAGTTTCCATGTCAGTCGTTCTTCGATTTTTCAAAAATAGCAGACCTACAAGCTCGTAGCGCGCCACTCGGTGGCGCGCTATGAGCTTGTAGATCTGCTATTTTTCAATAGCTAAAGCATAACATAATGCGAACACCAAAAACACAAGCGAGGTGGACATTTTGATCAACCAGCATCACATACAAAATGTGTTTTCATTTTGTTTGTCTCCACTCTGCCCTCAACTACCCTGTCTCTCTCTATAGAGATGACCGACCTGAAATTAGCACTGCCATGGTTTCCAATGTCACATTTACAAAGGATTTGTCTTTCCACAATAATGAACGTGGACAACTGACTGAGTGGTTGTCACTCCCCATTGTTCAAACACGCATGAATCACTCCCTTTCGCTGTTGCAAGCAGCCACCGATGTCCCATTTTTTCCTGCTCTGCAGAGGCCATATAGCATGGAAGTGTAATGCTTCTGCATTATTCCACAGCACAGCCGTGGGTGTACAGTACAGGCGTTTCATATTCTACTGGGGCTGGTTCGTTCAAATAAAATGGCCCGTCAGGGTTGCCTATAGTTTTAATTGTTGTGAGGGGTTTTTCGGTTAAATTAAGAAAATAAGCGAATTAAATACGATAATCTCCACAAATCAATAGACTTTCTGCGATATTTGAACTACACAGGGAATTATACACCTTTTAAAACGCACGTAAACAGCTAAAACAATTAAGCGATATTACACGAGAGGGTGTGGTTTAACGTGATTAAACCACCCAGTGACAGTGATGCGGTAAGGAACGAGACGAAGTAGCAATAATCACGTTAAACCACACCCTCTCGTGTAATATTGCAATTATACCTGACCAGTTACCCTTAAAACTAATGACAGATGTAGTCACTACGACCACAAATGTCCCAAGAAACTATAGCTAGCCTATAGCCACTGAGTTTGCTAGCGCTCTGGGAAAACAGAGCAGCTGAATTATTTGTTTTGATTAGGTGGTGAATGGTGCTGCTAGAAGGCCATTTCAACCAATCAGATTGCTTCCTCGAAACGACCTGTGGTATAATATACAATAACACATTCATACTAATAGCCTCTCTCACCTGCTGTCTTATCGTCTCCTTTGTGCATGTCAGGGGTTTTAGCCGGCGGTTCGACCAGGGACGCGACCACCACCACACCGTCTGCCGTCCTGCCCTCGCCCAGCTTTGGGCTGCCACCGCCGGGGGTCTTGGGGACTTTTGTGGGGGTCTTGATGGGAGATTTGGGGGGAGGATTGGTTTCACCATTAGAGGGCTTCTTGCTGAGCTGGAGACCGCTGGTGAACTTCTCGTGCTGGACCAGAAGGATTAGACGGTTGAAGGGAGAGAGGGAGGGAGTGGGGGGGTGGAGAGAGTTAAAGGTGGATATACAGAGGGAAAGAAAATGATAAAGGCCATGTCCATATTTATTAGGTCATTATGAGCATAATCATAATGCGCTACAAATATGTGTATATGCAATGTTAAAGGGACCCTTTTAGCAAAAGAATATATATGTTAATGACGTTTAGAAGATTTAGAACACTTTCCTGGGGGTCTTTATGTGTGTAATATGTGGTTTTTAGATATTTTAGATTTTTAGCAGTGAGCCCAGTGTCTCTGATGTCATCGACACTGGGCTCACTTCCTTCCTGGACTACAATTCCCATGATGCTGTGGTGCACTGCTCCTCCTTGTGGATAGGGGGGAGAGCTGTCTTACTGAGACAACATGTAGTCCAGGAAGTAATATCTAAAACCACATATTACACACATGAAGACCTCCAGGAACGTGTTCTAAATCTTCTAAACGTAATTAACATATATTTTTTTAGCAAAAAGGGTCCCTTTAATTAGAAACGTGTGTGTGTGTGTGTGTGTGTGTGTGTGTGTGTGTGTGTGTGTGTGTGTGTGTGCGTTTGTGTTTACCTTGAGAGCCTCCTCAGGCACGGTGAGCTCTCCTCTGACCACAGTGAACAGGTTGGTATGTGAGACAGGCAGGTCAAGGAACTACACTGGAAACAACAAGGGGAAACGGCTACACGCACACAAACGTGAACGGGCCGGCTTAAGATCAGCCCTGATCTGAGATCAGCCCTGATCCGTGGCCTCAACGGTGGTGGGGACAATGCTTCCAAGACCGTAAAGGCACGGGTGCATACTTAGTTTAGACTAGTCATTGCTTAGATATGGGTTAAGGTTAGGTTTAGGTGTGCTGCCCCGTGGGAGGTTAGGTTTAGGGTGAGGGTTTGAGATGGGTTGTAGTTGTAGGACTAGTAATGACTGGTCTAACCAATGACTAGTCTAAACCAAAAACTGTCTAAACTAAGTACTGCACCCGAAGGCACAACCTGCCTTCCCCACACACAACCTGCGGAGGCCTGCAAGCAGAGAGCACTGAAGACCAAAAAGGTTATGAGCTCAGGACAAGCTGAAAGGTAAACTTAATTTGAAGTATTATTCAGTATGCCTTTTTTAATATTATGGACACGGCAAGGCACAGTTTCTACGGCTCTTTTCATTCACAAAGGCAATTCAAAGTGCTTCGCTATAAATAAAGCACAACATTTAATTTAAGAAGGAGAAACGAATAGAGAAATTAAATTGCACAAAAAGAACAAAGGCCAACGTGCAAAATGTAATAAAAGGCGGGGGGAGAACATAAAAGGTTTTAGATTGGATTTATTTTTATTCTTGGGATCCTCTGAAGAATCTAATTCCAGCTCACCATGTTTTTTAACTCAGGGGACAGTTAGTAGACGACCAGTAAAACCGAGTCAGAGATGTATTTTTAGCCTTAAATAATTTGAGTGATTTTGGTCTCGGAATGTACCCTAATATGAAAGGAGACATCCACAATGAGCTAGCCTATATAACTGCATAAATACATACTGTAGATTTTTTTTTTAAATCTGGGATTTAGACCTTTATTACAACTCTAGAAGCTAAGCTACTTTCTAAATGGGCCATGGCTGTCTGTGGGGGAGACCTGAAAGAAGACCATTAATGTAGTCTATAATTCTGTGCTTTATTGACCATATTGGTGCACCCAAGTCTATATAGGTTATTATGTGTAGCACAGCTAGCCTGGCTGGGTGTGCTGCATCATGCTATGCATTTAAATCAAAGTGCTCTATAACTTTGCACCACCGACACAGCTCTCTTTCTCTCTGCTGGTATTGTCGCTATATACGTAGCATTGTGTGACTGAGCCACTCTGCCCAGATACAGCATCCAAGCTTCTATATCTATACAGTATCCCATATGATGGACTGAGATGTTAATTATGGGCACCCTGGCACAGCTGCTCCCGTGAGTGAGTCACTCCCACGACTCCACCCACAGCGGTGTTAATTGAGTGAGAGAGAGAGTTCACAGAAAATACCCCAATTTGAGATCGATTAGTCAAACCCACCGCAGGAGAAAATGAAGGACATTTTTATTCAATAGTAGGAGGATGAAAGGATTTTATACGGAGTATTTGAATTTACCCTCGCGTCGACTGTTACCAATTTTGTAATTTTGGAAATTCCTGGAAATACTAAAAAAAAAACATGTATGTGGATCATTTGTAGTCCAAACCAGTTGAAAGGATATCATATCCAAACCTCAGCTTGTCCTCCAGTTTCAGAGTGATGTACATCTGTTCCTGGATGCGGACGTCGTTTACAAAGGTCTGCACGAGGAGATACAAACATACAACATGCTAATTATTATTCATCGGCAACATCAATTATCCGGCAGGAATGTGACATTATCCCATTTAGGCCTGACGTAAAAAAAAAAAAACACGTTCGCTCTGAAAGGACCTATTCAAAGATCTGTGCCGCATTTTTACGATTTAAAAAAAATAGCAGACCTACAAGCTCCGTCGTCGCGCTATGAGCTTGTAGATCTGCTATTTTTCAATAGCTAAAGTATTACAGAATGCTTGAAACACCAAAAGGGGTTCCCGCCCCAAAATGGGTAATTCTATCCTGATAACATGCAGGGGACATTCTATGATTCTATTTGAACATTTAATATGTGTTGTATTTTACTTTATTTGGGATATACATATACCAGCTAAATTAAGGTAAAAAAAAAACGAGTCTCACATAGATGTGTTCTCTCCCACATTATTCAAATGCTTTCTTAACCCCAAAAAAAGAAAAGCCCCTAAATGGGTTAAGGGGCTGTTAAAGTAGATCAAAACATTCACCATTACTGACAGTGTATTACAAATGAATAAAAGTCAAAACTATCATTTTGAATTATGTAAATAATAATATTTAACTAATCACATCTCCAAAGCATTCATGGACAAACCAAAAAATGTCTCCCTCTAAAAGTTACTTTAATTACACAGAATAATTACTACGAAAATAATTGATAGTTGCAGCCCTACTTAAGACCATGTAACAACTCATATGAGTAACTTGTATACTGTTTACTTAACTTTAGGCCTATTATAACATGACAAAATGAGTGACAAATCAGCCCGGAGTGAACTGGAAAAGGCCATGCTGTCAGGTCGGTCCGGTTTGAGCGCTGGCCTGTAGAACGGCGCCAGTTGAGTCAGCTGACGCCGCCTGACGCCCTCCTGAGGAAGGTGTCAGGTGGTCTGTACACAGCCGAGGACACTGACCTGACAGTGAATGAAAGCCTGGGTATATCGAGGCTATAACCTGACAGTGACAGCAGAGCTTATACCTCTCCTTCACCCTCTCCATGCAATCTCTATCATCACCCACACTTCTGACGGTCAGACACACTCTCACTCTCTCTCTCTCTCTTTCTCTCCCCCCCCCCCCCCCCCCTTCTCTCTTTCTCTCTCTCTCCCACCCTCTCTCCTCCTTCAACCCATGCATGCAGCATATGACCTGAACACATAGATCATGTTTCATTAGGCCCGGCAGCAGAAATTCAATCACACCTAACCTAAGCTTGCGGTGGTCGTAAAACAACTTTCCCCCTCCTCCTGTTATACTTTAGCTATTGACAAATAGCAGATCTACAAGCTTGTAGGTCTGCTAGTTTTGAAAAATCGTGAAAATGTGGCCCAAAGGTTTGAATATATTCTTTCAGAGCGAACGTTTTTAACTAAAATCTTTGCTTCTGGGGAGGTGGGGGGGGGGGGGGGGGTCCCTGGAACAACATATTTTCAGATGGGGGTCGGCGGCCAATTACATATATTTTTGGGAGTCCTTTACAAGAAAATGTTTGAGAACGACTGACATAGAAACATATGGTTTTTCAGACAACTGTCAGGATGTAGAATCGTCCTCATGTCAAAATGGGTTGAATGAAAAAAAAGGGACCTTTTCAGTACTTGCAAGGCTTGTTAAGTCATTTCACACGTCACACCTGACCTCACATCCACTGATTGATTCAGCAAGAGCGAGAGAGAGAGAGAGAGAGAGAGAGAGAGCGAGAGCGAGAGAGAGAGAGCATCCTGTCAGTATGGATGCCGTCACTCACCACCACCACAGAAGAAGGGATTCGAGCCAATTAGTTATGACATGGCAGGAAGTGGCTCTGACCCTTGGCTTCCTGTCTGATGCAGGAGAGGATCTGGGATATAATGTCTATAAAGCTAGGCTAGCGGCCGCTATGACTGAGCGCTGAGGCTGCTAACTGACTGCATGAGTCATGCCACGTGTGGCTTCAAAAAAATGCGATGCCTTGCATCCTGTTTGCAGAGCTCTCAATCCTGTGGTGGAAAGTAAAGTGAAAGTACATGTACTCAAGTATTTGACCTGAGATCAGATTCTAAAAAATGGCTGTTTGAAAATGACAGTTTTCTGAAAAAGCTATGTTTCTATGTCAGTCGTATGAGCTTGTAGATCTGCTATTTTTCAATAGCTAAAGCATAACATGATGCTAACACCAAAAGGGGTTTCCGCCCAAAATGGGTGACACATTTGAGGTATCTTCACTTTAACACCACTACAATCATTTGAAAACTTTTGTTACTATAATATGTTACTACTATATATATATAATATGTCGATTTTGATTAATCTAAAACGTGTCTCGATACGGCCTGTTGTTGTGAGCTTGTAGATCTGCTATTTTCAAAAGATTTCTACACATATTGAACTTGTGAAATGGGCCATTCTGTGTAATTAGTACATTCACTTTTGGTACTTCAAGTGTATCTTGATGCCATACTGGTACTTTTACTCAAGTCAGAAAAAGAAATAACTACAACAACAGCTTTTCACATTATTGTGTGTCATTGGTTGTACATCGCCAATGTGATTATGTGTAGTGTATGTGTATGTACGTGTGTTGAATTCCCCTGGCACTCTAACCACTTCCCCAGGCTAACATTGGAAAGAATACATGTGTATTCTTTAATTCATTTGGAGTTTTGGACGAATAAGAAAACATTAAGCTGGCTTAGTGAGCTACTGACGTGCCATCAGCAGATTTGCGGAACAGATGACTCACGCCATGCGTTGGTGAGCCACACCAACATAGCTATAAAAGCTAAATAAAGAGGTCATTCTGAGAGTCAAAACTGTTGTTTTTTTCTTTCTGCTCACTAGTCTATATATTTGTTTTAATATACGGTGTGTATACAGCACTATCCAATATTGTTAATTTAACTCAAAGTATCAGTACATACACATGTATATAAAAAAAAAACATTCCTGTATTTCCTGTAAGTGCCGACTTAACACGCTTAAAAGCTACATCTGCCCCAGAGCGTGATTATATACTGTAAAGATCACGAGGCTAAAAGCAACACTGGTCAGCTGAAGATAAACACATAATACTGGCCACGTTGCTGTATGTGTGTATAGACTACATGTAGCTATACTGTAGGTTTGTCAAATTGGCAAATTTATACTTGAATCCTATCACAGGAAAAAAACACGTTTTATGTAGGCAGTTGGAGTTTTCCAATAGCCTTTGAGAGAGACAGACGACATTAGTCGGGAGTGCGCAATGTCATAACTTCACATGTCCTCGCGATAGAACAACATGCTTCAGGCTGCAGTGACTGATCGTTATGGCATAATAATCCAACAAAGGACGACCATTTCCTTTGATATCACGCCACGATGTGCAGAGACGCTTAATTTACCGCGGCTCGTTACATTAATTGGATCTGGATTCCAGTTGACCCAGAACCCTGACAGAGATCTTCATTAACCTATTGACGAGACTGCCGAGTGAAAGTTCACCTCTAACCTCAATTTGCATTAGCTCATCCCTCACTATGGTGAACCTGCTCTCTCTCGCTTGCTCTCTGTTGCTCTCTCTGTGTCTCTCTCTCTCTCTCTCTCCCTGCATTGATATCTTGATATCGGAAGGTCGCTAGTTCGTATCCCCGGACCGGCACGTTCAAATTACCACCGCTGAAGTTCCCTTGGACAAGGCATTGAACCTCTACCATGAAATGTTCTATGAGCAGGGCCTGGCTGGCTGTAAACAAGTTCTTGAGCTTAGTCCAGTTACCCTGGGTTAACAATAGTACCTTTCCTTTCCTTTGCATCTCTCTTTTTTACAAAAGTAAAGTTCCTTTTATTTTCTCACATAGTTTCTCTGTGTCCTCTCCATTCTTTCACCATCTTGCTATCTTTTCCACCCCCCTGAGCTCCTCCTCCTCCTGCTCATCTCCCTCCTCGTCTTATCGGCCACATTACTCACCCCGTTGAGGCTGCCCAGGTCTTTGACTTTGTGCTCGTCGCTGCCGACCTCGTAGTTGATGACGGCGTGCTGCTTATCCACGCTGCGAGACTGCAAAGAGAAAGCACACACACACACACACACACACACACGCGGTCGGGTCAGAGACTCACTCGGCATTTCAATGTGGAGGTTTTAAGATGTGCCCATTAACCCATTTTGGACTAAAAAAAAAAACATTTTTCTGAAAAACCCCATGTTTCTGTGTCAGTGTGGTGCTCAACCTTTTTCATGTCAAGGAAACCCCCAGAATTATTTATATTGTGCCACGGACCCCCATCTTAAAATATGTAGTTCCAGGGACCCCCCCCCCCCCCCCATAAGCCAATATTTTAGTTAAAAATGTTCGCTCTGAAATCTATATTCAAAGATTTGTGCCACATTTTCACGACTTTTCAAAAATAGCAGACCTACAAGCTATTGCTATTTTTCAATAGCTAAATTATAACCTAATGTTTAAAACACCAAAAGGGGTTCCCGCCCCAAAAATGGGTTCAAAGGTTATCGTCGTCTGATTAGCACAGCGCAGCTGTCCTCTTGATGATGAATGTCCCCTAAATGTATTTCAATCTGCGTCCGTGTTGCTTTGTCCTGCTCTTCCTCTCTCTCTCGTCTCTTTACTGTAGAAATGAAATGTGCTCGACTGCTTTCCTATACACAGTACAGTAGCGTCCTCGGGGTTAATTATCACTTATTGGGTCCGTGTACGGATCCAATTAGTTCCCCTTTTCTGTACATAAATGGTCTTTGCCCTGCATGACTGTGTGTCTGAAGATACGATAGTGGAGAAACACATATAGACAGACTTATAGAGAATGTGAATTTGGGGGCTGGAATCTCTGGCTGTGGACTATTAAATCCTTGAAGAACAGCAACTGTTTCAGATACCAGATTAAAACACTTTGGAGGGCAGAGTGTGACATTGGCACCGTTATGTTAAACCATCATAGTGGCCTTAATATCCAATGTCTGGAATGTACTATATTTAATAGTAACCGCCGGCAATGTTGGTGGCCTACCTGTAGTATGCCAGCGCATGTTGCAATGTGATATCATCTTACGGCATAGCAGCATTTGAATTTCAATTAGTGCCCCGAGACAATGAATAGACACACTTTTGTATACTTGTGCATGTGTGGACACATGCACACACACACACACACACACACACAGACAAACAAACTTCCAACTCCAAACGTTAGCGTTAGCGCAGGTCCATTTTTAGTGTCAGTGTCATGATGTTTACTGTTATTTTTAGAGCGTGCGATTGTGAGTGACGTTTGTATACAGTAGTCTACATCATTGCATCACAATTGTGTCATACGGAACATTTACAGTGACAAATTGAAACAAAAAACAGGTATTGGTGAGGTATAAGACTCATTTGGTGTTTTGGTGACGGTAGTAGAGAGGCTGTCAAACGTGTTGGTCTAAAATGTCCAGTCCACAGTCACAACCAACGCAACTCCTTGCAACTATTACAACCCTATTATAGCACCAGTCTGCAACTTGTCAGTCCAGACTGCCTAAGTGTCTTGCAACTGGTCGCAAGTTGCGACAATTTAATTGCATTGTTTGATGCACTGATGTCTGTTTAACCCAATTTGCCCTTCGGGAGACACTAACTAAACTTGAACCTTGAACTATAGTTGCTTTGGTGTGGTGGACCGGGCTAAAATCTCTCAAAGGTGTTCAAGTGGGTTGAGAGTCATATAGCATTGAACCACCCAGTACCCAGTGTGGATGGGAATATTGCCAATACATCCTGGAAGATAGTATACCACTCCCCCACTATAGGATAGAAATGTTTCATCAGACCACCCCCCCCCCTTCCCTCTGAGAAGAGAAGAGAACCCAAACCATAGCAGAAAGATGCTCCCCCACAGTAAAACATAGCCACCAGATGCCCTCACTTTAGGGGCCATGAAGCATTCGAGCCTGTACCATCCTCTTGGTGTAAGCCACACACACACACACACACACACACACATACACTCACACACTTCTGGAGAATATGGGGCAGCATGCATGACTCATCTGACCATGTTATCATTTCCCCACATCTCTCTTAGATTGCCTATGGTTTTTGCCCAGGAATGAACTCTCTCTGAAATGTTCTTTGTAACGAGGAGTTTATGCACTGCTGCTACTGACTATAACTAGTATCGACATACCTTTCTATATATGTAGCTGTTGACAGACTGACACAGTCCTGCGTTGAGATACTCAGTCGCCTGAGGAAGAGTTGCTCTTCTGTTTTTTTTCCCCCCCTTACCGTATCACACTAACACGCACCAGGCATCACAGTGTGTTCTGCTGCACCAAAGTCGAGGTCAACTGGGTCTGCTCAGCATTTTGTATACTGTACATGCTGTATACTGTACATGCTACAGAGCATGCTAGGATGTTAATGCTGTATCACGCAGGTACACCAGGGGTGCCCAGGCTTTTTGTACTTTAACCCATCTAGGCCCAACGTCGAAATAAATAAATAAAAGTCTTCTGAAAGAATATATGTTCAGATTTGTGTGCCGCATTTTCACGATTTTTCAAAAAATGGCAGACCTACAAGCTCGTATAGCGCGCCACTCGGTGGCGCGCTATACGAGCTTGTAGATCTGCTATTTTTCAATAGTTAAAACACCAAAAGGGGTTCCCGTGCAGAATGTGTTGAAAATGACCAGCTCAACAAGATCTATACCCACCAACAACAAAAAAATACGATCTCATTGCTGAAAATAGTTAAACATTTGACCTGAGGTGGGCTTTGGAAAAGCGGAGCTGGAGTTACATAACATGACAAAAACACGCTTGGAATGGGAAATAAATAGTTTTAGTTTTTGTATGTATGTATACTAACTTTGTAATGCTCCTGATGTTTGCCCCTTTTTGATGTAAGTCAATCAAGTCACCTTATTATTATTATTATTGTCAGATGCCAAATAATAATTATTATTTTATTTTAAATTATATATGTTTTAGGGACATGTCATGTGATCTACAGTATACGTGCACAGCCTTTGTGATCTACTGGTAGATCGCGATCTACCTTTTGGGCACCCCTGCAATACACAGTCATGTGTTTGTGCGCGCGTGTGAGTGTGAGTGTGAGTGTGAGTGTGTGTGAGAGTGAGTGTGTGTGTGTGTGTGTGTGTGTGTGTGTGTGCACGTGTGTATATACAGAATGCATATACACATACTATATTTATATATATATATATATATATATATATATATATATATATATACACACACACACACACACACACACACACACACACACACACACACACACACACACACACACACACACACACACACACACACACACACACACACACACACACACACACACACACACACACACACACACACACACACACACACACACACACACACAGTCGTGCACACACGCACTCGGAACAGGGAAAAGAGAGACTCAGGCTTTAAGCATTGATTTTCCGTACTCTCTCCAGCTATAAGCCCATCAGCTATTTAGAGGACAAGGTGAATTGCTAGAAACAAAGACCCATCAACCTTGTATAGAAGAATGAAACATCAAGGTCACAGCCTGGGGAGATAATGGCAAACTGTGAATTCCAGCTAACATTCATCATTAGAAATCTTGACATACTTAATGTTAAATCAAGGCAGAATACTTTTCCTTTATTTTGGGGCGCCTCTGTTTCTAAATGTCCGACTCTGTATATGCATGACTCACAGCCATGTTGCCAGTTGCAGCTAACATAAAGATTATTAAGATTATGTGGAAGGAATTCTTTAGTGACCGATTTTTCAACAATGAATGTCCTTGACCAGTAAGAAAAAGACGTTATTTACTTAAATTAATTGAATTAGTAATAAACAAGTGCAATAACTATACTGTTTTACCCTTTGGTAAACACACAGCCAACCCTTAAACTGACAAATCACAGACCCATTAATCAATCAGAAAAAAGGAATAATTAGGGACAAATGTGGACATATCCAGCAATGGGTTACACATTGCATCTTTTGCAGTCACTTTGGAACAAATAGCGGCATTTCTGCAAGATTAAGACATTTTTTCTATATTTAAATCATATACAAAAAAATGCCTTCGATTTAAGATGTACAGTAGCATCTCTGTTTACATGTGCAGTAGGCCTAGCGGTTTACTCGATACAGATAGTAGTCCTTAGGGTTGTTGTATGAAATAAATAAATAAACACAGAAATCCAAAAAGGCTTCATGGGGTGTGTAATTGATAGAAAGTATGTAAGACACGTATATGTCTGCTGATCTAGGATTCAGATCCCTGCACCAGTCTTCTTCCCTGTGTCTCCCACACAGTCTCCCTCTTGGCTTTCCAACTATCTGACTAAACAAAAGCAGAAGATACAAAAGAGTGCTGGAGTTCCCACTGCGGTCTTATCTTAACTGAGTTTCTCAGAGTGTCCTCTCAGCAGAAAGTGGGAGTCCCCCCACAGGCCTATAACCTATTGCACATGGCTGACGGAAAAGACTGCCCATTTCAGCTGGACTGAGCCACATTTAGCTGCTTGTTTCCTGAGAGTCAAGCCAACCGTCTCCCAGATTTAGCTTAGTGAGAGTGCGGGTAGGGCTATATCAAACAAGAAGAGAGAGAATCAGATTAAAAAGAGATTTAACATGGAGCACGACTACCGCTTCCACGGCTTAGACCTGACCTGATTTAGTGTTTTATAAACAGTATGTATGCAAACAGACAACATAGAAAATATGGTCTGGTGATGTCCGAACTGAACCTAAGCCACAGGAGAGAGAGAAAAATCATATAATCACGCGCACACACCCACACCCACACCCACCCACCCACACCCACACCCACACCCACACCCACACCCACACCACACACACACACACACACACACACACACACACACACACACACACACACACACACACACACACACACACACACACACACACACACACAGGATATGATGCAGAGAGCCATGGAGAGGAGGATGTCCAACTATATTATACGTCTATCTATACCACATCTCATCCAGTCTCTTCATTATCCATGGTTGGGGGGAAAAAAATCCTCTTGTGGTTCAGCCTGACAACATGGACACATAACTGTGTCCATGTAACCTCCAAGAATACATCGTTATTATGCTTTAACCACAACTACTTCAGTATCAATCTTCAACTGTGATTGCATAATTTGTAAACGGCAGCATTGTTCCAAACTGTTGGTTGGAGTGTGACTTGGCAAAAACAAGCTGCTTGCTTGGTCTATGAAAATAACACCACAATTCCAGAAATCTTGAGGCCAACGTTTTGCACTGTAACCACTGTTAATGTAATGGCTTTGATCCTACTGGGGACCAAGTGGGGTCTTTCAGCCCCCATTCAGGGCGGGAACCCATTTTGGGTGCCACCATTTTTGTATTTTTCCAGTTTTTCATGTGTTTATGAGGTGACAGTACTTCATTGGACACCCTGGAGTCGTTTGTATGTGCAATGGTGTATTAACTTTGTATTAAGGGTTTCTTCCTGGAGGCTGAACCCTTGACAGTCAAACGGGCCTGTGAAGTTGCTCGAGGGCCAAGGCTCCAAAAACAGTCAGCGATGCTTTTTGGTGGCTTTTATTGCTCCCAAACCTCCAGCTCCAGTGTAGATATTCACAACGGAAAAATAAAACAGCAAAAATAATACTGGCCAAAATAGAAAACAAAGAACTCAAAAATACTTAATGTACAACGTAGGAAAAAGGAAAAATAACAAACTACACTAGGCTATGCCCATGACATGGGCCCTAGCAGCTCTCTCATTGGGCTGTCAGCATGATGCCTGCCCAAGCATAACTGACTAGCTCTGCCTGCAGTCTCCCCTTTATAGGAGAGGATCCTACCACCCACAGAGAAGCAATTAAATATAAACAGTTAATCTACAAGCTCACAGCTATCAGCTGAACCTGAATAGGTAACCCCACACCTAGATGTTCTATTTTAGATTATACATCATATGGGGTTACATTCATTTCCCCCGATAATAGACATACTTTACACTTGACATTGTGGAACACCCCTACTCCTCAACAGTACTTGGCACCTTCCCCCCTTCTTAAAGTGACAGCCCTGGAAAGGCCATACAAACACTGAGGTTGCAATAAACACAGGTTAATAAATGGAATTTTTTCCCTTTGTGTATCATTTCATTTGTACATCCTGTAAATGCATACATCAACAGTATTGACATTATATGATATGATTATATGGACCTGTCTGCCCCACTACCCACAGTCTGTGTGGTATGTGCGTGCGTGCAATGTCCTTAATCAGTGTGTGTGTGTGTGTGTGTGTATAAGGCACGGGCTGCCCCGTGACAGGGCCAATGAAATAAACAGTAATATAGTGAGTGACATCACACTATCAGCCCCTCTCCGCCCTCGCCCTTTATCATACAACTACAGCTGTGGGTGCGGCTTCAGTTCACCACCCATCACCACCCACCAGGAAAACCAGGCATACTGGTTTGCCTTTGCCTGGCATACTGTACACTTTTTGGAAAAAGTTCTTCCTCCTTATATTAAAATAATACCTGATGACCATGTTTTAGGGTGGAAAAAAATCGTGGCACTCCATCTCGAAGCATTATGTTGTACTTTTAGCTATTGACAAATAGCACGTCAGGCCTAACTGGGTCAAGGAGTTAGAAATGTTCTCCTTGTGGTCATGTTGGTTACCTCGCATATCAAAAGACGTGTCCTGGACCAAACACACTATGACACAAACACACTATGACACAAACACACTATGACACAAACACACTAGACCTGAGGATAATTCTACAAATGTCTCCGCTTTGAATGGGTTAAAGCTGGAGCTGACTTACAAAGTATGGCTGCCCAGTGCCCTGCACTGCTCCTAAAGCAATCCATAGACTGGCTATAAAAGACCATAGAAGTTTCAACGTTGAGATTTGAGAACCACCAGCAAACATGTCTAAAACACCATGGCCAGTATATTCAATAAGAAGTCTTTTTGTTGCTCCATGGCCACTCAAATGCCAGGTAGGGCTAAAGGACCCAAATGTCCTTCAGTGTTTTTATTTGATGAATGAAATCCCCGGGCCGCAAGCATGACGTAACAAACCATATGAAACCATCGGAGAACTACAAAGACCAGGAGGCCGGCCTTGCACCGAGCACACCAGTATGTAAGTGGACATCCTTTTGCTCCACAAATGCCCCGAATGTTCGATTCATACTGAGCATATTAGGCCGTACGCTAAATGTATTTCGTGGTGTCATGGCCGATCTACAAGCTCACAATGCGTTGAATAGTGGCTTTGTGTGTATGTCTCTGTGTGTTCGTTGCATTTGGGGAACCCCATGGAACACGCAGCACATAGCAGTGAGCCATGTGATGAGACCATGCCCCGATTTATTAACTGTCACATGAGTGACACTCTCCAGCTAGACAAAGTGTCTGTGCTACTGTAGCATGCGCACGCACGCACGCACGCACATGCGCGTTAGGGCATTCTAGTCATTTTTACTAGTTGACTAGTTTACTAGTCGACTAGTTGTTTACAGTAACTACCTATTATGTAAAATATATATGTATATATATTATTATTTTTGGAAATAAATATTTGTACATTTAAAAACTGTGTACATTATAACTATAATCTACCTGATCTTGAGGCCTATACAATTTTTTTTTTAAATACACTTTTTTTCCCCTTATCAACTAGTCAACTAGTACCAACAAGGTCGACCAGTGGATTTACTAGTCGACTACTTGCTTAGTGAGTGCACACTTGCTTAGTGTGCACGCGCACGCGCACACGCACACGCACACGCACACACACACACACACACACACACACACACACACTTAGAGAAGGTGTTGGTAAAGTAATAACAGGTCCTGGAACCAAACTATTCCTAATTGTCCTGTCCTTTGAAGCCCACGCTGATCTGTTAACGTAATAAAGTATGTTCAGTGATTCAATGTAGAAGAGTGAGCGAAATGTGATTTAGTTTTGAGTTTGCTGATGAACTAATATGCAAAAAATCAGCAGCGTCTAACGACTTAACGAGATTAACGTCAAATACAGTACGGCCGCTGTGTACTGTACGTGTGCTCGTCAGTGGTGGAAAAAGCACTCGCATGTTTTACTCAGTACTGCCATGTAGAACTACCCCGTTACAAGTAAAAGTACAGAATTAAAAAATGTGCTTGAGAAAAAGTACAACGGTATTGGCATCAAAATGTACTTAAAGAGGTCACACGCTCTCTGCTGCTGGCTTTGGTACACACTAGTACACCTAGCGAGTGACAGTAGTATTATATAGTGGTAGCATAATCACATTTCAAAATGTAAAATACGAGTCGTGAAGCGAAAAACAACAACATAAGGAGCGCTTGGTTTGTTATATGGACAAGGAGGCAGTGTTTGGTGAATAATAATAGCTAATAATAATAGCTCAATGCATCGTGTCCCATGGCATGGGACAGCTGAATTATGTCAACGTACATTAAGTGCCAATGTTAAGGGCTCTATACACATTATGAGGAAAGATATAAACAAGCACACCCGTGGCTCTACAGTATACATAATCCAGACATGCGGAAAACTGTTTACTGTATGCCTGTTATAAATTAAAATTACCAACGCTCTATACATGGCGATGTTATCTATTGTCTTCGACTGAAATGCTAGTGTTCTGAACGTCTTCTGTACGATAATATAAAACAGGCACTTGGCAAGCAATAGAACACACTTAATCTGCGGTAGATTGCATGTATTGACAGAAAGTACCAGCCCCTACAAACTGTTCTGAGAAGATCTGGTATCTGGCCCACTTTCTATAAATAGTACTATATCTGAGGCATGCACGCACGCACGCACGCACGCACGCACGCACGCACGCACGCACGCACGCACGCACGCACACAAACAATCTCAAAGTCATCCACATGCACACACTCTAAACACACACACACACACACACACACACACACACACACACGTATGTTGCAATTGCAACAGCATCAAGTTGCTGCAGTACCAGAGTGTACAGTACCCTCCATCCAGGACCCTGACCTAGTCAATCACCTTCTATTAGCTTAGCTGTACAGAGGGGTCTTCACCTTGCTTACAGTATCTCACACAAGCATAGCCTGGTGTATTGGTGTAACATCTTGTGCATATCCTGCATATCCTGCAACTATCTCAATTCTAGTATGAGAGCATATTTCAAAAATAAGAGATTCTCTTCTGCCTTTTTTCGTATGTGTATTTTCTTTTCAGCATGAAAGAACATTGGTTCTTTCGGAAAAGTCATTGACTCAATGTGAGAAATCGAGAAATGACTGTGCATGACATGTGACAATCTGACATGCCATCATTGAGGGGGCCTTTAGCATCTAGTCTGTCTGTTTGTGTAGTATACATTACAGTATGTTGTATGAATGCGTGTGTGTAAATACCAGCTCAGTGGCCTTGTGGTTACTAGTTAGAGAGTGTCCGCCTTGAGACTGGGAGGTCGGGGTTCAATCCCCGGCCGGGTCATACCAAAGACTCTAAAAATGGGACCCATGCAGTGCCTCCCTGCTTGACACTCAGCATCAAGGGTTGGATTGGGGGTAAGTCCCTGCGACATACTAGCGTCATGTCCAGGGGGCCTCATGGCTCGTCAAGGCTACTATTATGTAAATGCATCTCACCTGCAGCATGAGTTCGCAGTCGTCACGTCCGACGAAGATCATTTCTCGGGGGAGGCGGTGGCGAGTCCCCCCGCTGTTCACCAGAAACCAGGAGGTCACACTCATATCTGCTTTCTGCTGCTGGCTTTGGTACACACCTATAGCGAATGACAGTAGTAGCATAATTTGTGGCACATTTCAAAATTTGAAACACGTGACGCAAAAGCAACATCATAAAAGGAGTGCTTGGTTTGTCATATGGACAGGTGGGCAGTGTTTTGGTGAAAATAATACAGTATAACTGAATACCATTAAGGCTTTTACACATTTATGTGGAAAGACGAAACACAAGCACACCCCAAGTGGTTATGAAATATTAGAAAGATGTGGTCTAGTAGTACACACCTCTAGTCCAGGACGCTCACTGCTGACGGCACGGCACGTTTAGGCCATCCTGAGAGGAGAGGAGACAAGAAAGAGGAGATTGTTGTTGTCAGGGAAGGAAACAAGGAGCTGAAACTGAACGTAAGATCACGTATTGATGTAAAGATAATGTTAACACGAGAAACAATTAAAAATAAAAAATAAATTAAGAACAGAAGGACAAAACAGGAGCCGCAGAGACAATAATTTTAGGTTGGATTACGATTTTTATAATCCAAACATTTTGGGTCTCGCCTGAGTTTCCTCATTTGTTTTTTGTTTTCCGCTGAATGAGTGAGGGGTCTGTCTTGCAGCGTGATGTCTGACGGACTGTCTAAGCCTGGGAAATTATGCTATTAAAGCTAGCTGGCTATCTGCATCCTCTCATTCTCTCTCCTACAGTGTAACGCTTTCTCGCTCTCTCTCACCCTGATCATTGCCAGATGCCGGAGGAGGAGGAAGTGATGTAGGAATGTTGGCTGAAGTCCCTTATAGCAGGACGTTTGTTTTCCCTCCCTCCTCCTCTCTCTCTCTCTCTCTTCTCCTTCAGACGAGCCGGAGAAAGGAGGTCAAACTACTGCTATACTCCAACTCTCTGACTAACCGCCCCAGAGCCAAGAGAACAACCTTAAACAAAAGTGAATAACTGGCGCTCGTATACTGGCTGTATAAATGAATAATTAACCGTCAGAACAGCTGGTTGGCTGAGTGACTGACTAACTGTTTGGCTGGCAGAAACGGCTGGCTGGTGCAGGCGAGTCTGGCGACTGACTTGCAATCTGACTGAATAACAGGCTGGCTGTATATTTGGTATACTGACTGACTTGCTGGCTGACTGACTGACTGCCTGTCGGCCTGGTTGTAATATGTCCGATGTGAAAACTGACTGCCATTTGGCCATTTCAACACACTCCATGTGATGATGAATGCTACTGTGAACTGGTGCTTGGCAGACTGAAAAACGACGGAAAAACGCTGCTACAAATCTGAAAAACGCAGCAGTGTGCACTGTGCAGACACCTTTGGTGGACCGCATTCTCCAAATGTACCATAGCAGAAAAAATAGCAGACCTACAAGCTCGTAGCGCGCCACTCGGTGGCGCGCTATGAGCTTGTAGATCTGCTATTTTTCAATAGCTAAAGCATAACATAATGCATAACACCAAAAGGGGTTCCGGCCCAAAATGGGTTAAGTTCTGAAATATCTTGCGGTGTAGTACTGAGTATCAGATTTAAATAATTACTTTTTTAAATATTTCAGATTTGACACGGCAAGCAACAGCGAGCTGTCAGAGAGGTATTATAAAGTGCCACGTCAGACCCATCAGACGGCAGAATTAACGATTATTGAGCTAAATCCTTGCGCCCCTGCCCTCTTTTAAGTACTAAAGAAAGCCCACATCAATAATCCTTGGGGTAAAGTTATAATCAGCTACACGTGCACACCTCTCACTGTAGTCAGTTTGAAGCCGTCACAAATGTATACCCGGCAATAGAACAATTAACAGCCATTCCTTATGGAAATAGTTTGATAGTCTGTATTTTACAAATGACAAGCAAGGCGAACTAGACTAGAGTAATTGTCCCACTATTTGAATGTTAAGTCTGTGGGGGGCTAGGCTACAGTGAGAGTAGGCCTAGGCTATACCGCATTGTTTAGCAGAGCTAACATACACAGAAATACAAGAGCATAGTGATAGTACCCATTACACTATAATTACTTGTGCCCTCCCCTCTGTAACCAAGGCATTAGAAGGCTAGCTGGCTCATTAACCGCTGTATACCCACCACAGAATGCAGAGTTAAGGAGAATGTGGTCAAAGGGGGCTAGCAATGCATCATAATACCAGTCTGTGTGCATGTCACTAAAACCCTCTCACTATCACACATCAAAAACATTTCACCCAGCTGGGGCACAGCAGAGACAGAGTTATAGGGAGAACTCCATACTTCAATATGCAATGCTGATTAGTACGACAAACACGTGTTTCCATATCATAGCATGATCTATTGTTTATTTGACATTTCTTTATGGGATGAGCCTCTTGAGATGCGTAAATCTCGTTTTCGAGGGGTTCCTCAAATGTGGGTGTCTTTTTCGCAACCACTTGCAACTTACAAGTACAGACCTAGAGTTGCAGACATGAATGCTGCACAGCAGCGTGTTTTTATTGGTCTCCTACAGTGGGTGGGATGCAAAGTAGACCAGATCAAAAGAGACATGAGGCAGACAGACAGACATTAGCCAGGCCTACTTTCCATGTTGTAACACAGTGCAGTTGCAACAAAACGCAATGTAGAAAAACGCAATTATGTATAATCATGAACTTTGTGTAATGTCGTAGAACAAAACATACAGTATATAGATCCAACATCTATAGCTTGTGGTTTGCTAGACAAGTAATTACTTAACAACAAAAAACAAACGCAGATAGCAGGGTCAAGTCAGTCAGCCAGGTATCTTGTAAAAATAAAAATAAAAAAATCACTGAACCCTGACCCATTCACTCATGGTAAGTAATTCTAGATAATCAGCGATCAAGAGCGGATTTTTCTAAAATAGCAGACCTACAAGCTTCCATCCATAGGACCTCTAATTGTCTAATATACAGATTTTGATGATCGCAAGAACAAAAATGTTTCTTTTGTACTTCATCTACCGAGCCTCCACAGCGACTGCATCCCACTGGGGTTAAGCTGTTCCAGAGCCTCGCCCCCCCCCCCGGGCTGTGAAATATCTTGCCCCATGGCCCCTACACATAGAGCTGCCCAGTCAATGGATATTTGTCAATCTGTAATAATGGGTGCAATTGTAGATTTTGGCCTAAGGGTGGCACTAGAGGAGCCTCATCCCAGATCAGTAGGATTCATACTCCCGCAAGACAGAATCCAATCAGTATAGTCTTCAAGACATTCCGTTTGTGATGAACAGAAAGACGAACTTACCAAGAGTCTCACTCCCAGCGGGGGTTAAAAGCGGGGCTAAAACTTTGCTTAATATTTTTTCTCAAAAAGGCGAATACAAAACATGGCTAAGTACTCCAACGACAACAACAACAACAGCAGTAGTTTTGTCTCAACTCCGCTCCGGGAGGCAGCATCCTGGCCAAGGGGTGAAGGGACAAATAATGACTTCATAGTTTGGCAGGAATTCACACAATCCCAAGACCTACACATTCTCTCTCACTCACTCACTCACTCACTCACACACGCACGCGCACGCACACACACACACACACACACACACACACACACACACACACACACACGCACACACAGGCACACACACACACACGCACACACACACACACACACACACACACACGCACACACACACACCGAGTGAAAGAGTGGGATTATTCTAAAATGACTGTGGATGCTTTGTATGGAGGAGATGGCCTGAGAGAGACGTGTGGTGGCCGTTTCCTGTGGTGGACAAAGCGCGCTCATCTTTGAATCCACAGGAAATTTGACAGTGACGGTTAATTTGCCGACTGCCTGAAACTAATGGGAAGCCACGTGTATGGTGTACTGTACGCTACAGTGGAACCACTGAAATGCTCCAAAGAGCCGTTGGGAGAATTCCTGAAAGATTATTGCATTTATTAGCGGAGCCGGATATACAGTATACTGTATGTCGAAGTCATCGACAAAATCATGGATTTCATCAGAATCACAGCTATGCTGATATAAAATATAACAGCGCGGCCTCTCGTTGAGATATTATTGCTTAACCACACCACTTTGTTGCGTACACGTCGAATAGTGAAAAATAGCCCAATGCAATTTCCAATAAATGTTCGCCTACTTTTGCTGAAAGCTTGCCTATTTTCCAAAAATAGTATGCCTATCATTCATGACATGCCCAAAATGGGGGCACTCTCTATCATCACAATGATAGATTCATAAAACACTGACTGACGCAGAAGAACAGATTCTGGCAAAATCAACTCGGTTACAAACAAGTGTAATCCTAAAATAACAAGTAGCATTTTAAAGTTGCATTACAGTCAGTGTTGGGAAACGCTGCGTTCAAGCAGGCCTGTGTGAAGTGATTAGACTGATCCACGTTGACTAATCCTGCGTATAGCTAAAGGACAATGTTTCCATTCTCCGTTTGAAATGTGATGTTCGGTGTAAGCACAGTTCACTTTAACAACTTAACCATCTCTTCCCTCCACTCACTGGCCATGAGCCAGCCAATCACAGGACATCCTCACGGGAAGTGACGTTAATTCATTCGTTGATGCAGTAGGCTATGTCTAATGCGCTCGCCTGCTGGGTCGTATAGCTATACTCCCGCCAACGTGTGTGTGTGTGGGGGGGAAGACGGAGGAGGGGTTTCCAGATGATGCAACAGCTGGGTAACTGTCCACTCTGAGTCTGTCCATCTCTCTCTCTCTCTCTCTCTCTCTCTCTAAACTCCATAATGGTCAACATCACAGTTATGCTCCTGGATAGCTGACTCACACCAACTGACAGCACTCAAACAGCAGCTGTGTGTAGCATAGTCATACAGTATGTGTACACACACACACACACACACACACACACACACACGCAATGCATAGACCGAAAAATATCACACCCGTGTGAAGTGAGGGGCGCTAATATATTAAAGTTTGATAATGTTGATAATGGTGATGTAAAACAAATGGTGACAAAACAAACTTAAATTATCTTCATTGTTAATGGCATTTAATGTTTGTGTTATAGGGACAAGATGACGTACATTTTTCCCTTCATTGTCAATGGCGTTTTTTAAAACAAACATTGAACTAAAGACAAACATTAAACCTCCTTCGTTGTCAATGGCGTTTTTAAAACAAACATTGAACTAAAGACAAACATTAAACCTCCTTCATTGTCAATGAACCACAGGACCACAACCAGGCTGCCGGCCCGGTTCTGGCGAGCCGCCACCACGTCCGAAACGGTAGAGAAATGACAGAGTTACCAATGTGGGGGTCTCAGGGGGTCCCCGGGAAGTCCCTGCCCCGGGCCCCTTCTGGGCATGCGCCCAGGGGGCCGGGCCGATTCCGGCGAGCCGCCCCACGTCCAAAACGGTTGAGAAATGACAGTGCTCATACCCACCCAGCCAGGAAGGCAGCCAGCCAGCCACACACATAGCTCCGTAAGGGAGTGGTTGCACCACTCAAAAATGACATGCTTTGGCTGTGTGCCTCTTATCTACTTAGCCTGTAAACTGAGCATGGAGTCAGTCAGACTTATCGAGAAAACACTGAGACCAATGCAGCTATGTATGAGAGAAATAATTAGACAATTGCTTGAACAAAAAGAACAGATGGCCCGAGTCCCACACAACAAGATGATTGACCATTAACCAGCAGTCTATTTCCAAATGCTCTTCAAAGTCAATTAGAAAGCTCTTTGTAATGATAAATAAGAGATCGATTAAATAACTGAACAATGTGTACTGTTCAGTTGAAGGCCAGTCATTTTCTGCAAATGATGCGGTCGGTGATTTGAGAACATACTGTAAGGGGCCCTGGGGGGCTAGACAGAACGAAAATGGTAACAGAAAAAAATGGCAACCTCCGAACAGACAGGCAGACGTACTAGCCTGATGCACAGACAAAGGTTTGTCTCTATAGTCCCCAGTGAGTCTATACTGTATATTATACAGTCTATTAATTGTTAAACATCCTGACAATAGACAACAGATCCTGCTGCACTTCTCTGTACCAAGAAGAATATCAACTCTGTTGCTTATATTGGCTGAATCTTGTCCTTCATTGACCAGGGTGTTAATCTTGCTCTAGAATCTCCTATGTGTAATCGAGTGCTCAACTGTGCCATCTTTCTTAGCTACAATTTCTGGATTATCGTGGTTTTGGGAGGCGTACATGGAAAATGTTGTGTCTTTTGCGCTAACGGTGTGCCTCACTGCCCTCCATAAATAGGTGGCGTGTGTGTGCAATGTGCATGTGTGCATATTCATCATACGCGGCAGATATAACCTATATTTTCAATGCACATGTATGCGAAAAGACTAAATCCGTGCCCTCATCTCACCTTGGAATTTACAACTACAGTATAAGGGTTTAATAATAGAGGTGGATAATTCCATTTTGTGGTTTTTGCTAGAGTTCCATTACATAGAATGTCATTCTACTACTGCATGATTGTCTCCACCAGGCCGAAGGCATGGGGAGAGAGTATGTTTTGCACTCCGTCCGTGTGTTCGTCCGTCCGTTACCAGCTAATCTCCGGCACCGTTGGCCCCATCCATGCCAAACTTTGCACACACACTCCCTGGATGCCAACGATGAACCTCTGCCCCAAATATTCCACAACGGCCTGTCATAGCGCCACCATGATGCCGATTTAGGCAAAACACATCTATGTAGATTACTCGTACACATTTAATCCATACATCACACAATTCGGTATACACTATCTCCATAGTCATGTGATCAACACGGATCTGCACCATTTCCCATCTTCCATCCTGATTGGCTAAGATTGGCTTCCAAAGCTCACATGATTGGTCCGCTTCGAACAAAAGGCCACAAATCACAAACACAGTGTGCAATTTCCGTGAAATTATGCACGCACATTTCCACTAGGCCGAGGAAGACATGCCAATCATTTTTTTCCAAATCAGCCTCATGGTGGCGCTATAACAGGGCAATTCCTGTTTTTACCTATAACTGCATTGATCTGTGTACAACTTTGTATGCTCACTCCCTAGAGGCCATGGAAAAAACATTTTCCCTGCATCCCTCCACATCTGCTGGTTATAGCGCCACCATGAGGCCAATTTCTGCAAAACACATTGTTTATATTAGTTGCACAGATTTCATCCAAATCTCACGCAAATCGGTACACATGATCTCTGTGGTCATGTGATCAAGACGAGTCTGTTGGATTTCTCAGATTCTACACTGATTGGTTATGATTGCCTTCCAAAGTTTTCAGGAGTGGCTCGTTTCGTACAAAATGCTGCAAATGTCCTGCTCATCCACAATTCTATCCTCAGAGATACTATTAGAGTGATCTGGCTCTGAATATTGTTGCGAAAAACAAACAAAAAAACATGTTTATATTACTCCAAAGCTCCAAATATCTCCAAATATCACACACACCCCTATCCTCCTGGTGAGGAGTAATGACACTCCTGTTGACTCTCATTGGAACAATGGAATGCGGAAGTGCTCATTCTATCTCAATGGAATAGTTCCAGCCAATGTTTGGAACTATCGCCCATAGGTACCTGCTTTGCGGCGAGATCAAAGCGTGTCACCACTCTCTTACTAGATTACTCTGGTATATGAGTATTTCAATGAATGTATCCTGTAATATGAAAAATGCAGCCTTGTTTTAGTTTTTTTCCCATTTTCTTTTTGTTTTTTATTGTCTTTTATTGTCTTTTCATCAATAAAAATTAAGTGGAAAAAAAAAACAATCTGTGTAACAATATTATGAAGAGTCAGCTTCTAGTTCATTTAATTTATGCAACAATTTCTCTCTCTCTAATGTCACAATTTCACCTTGTTCATTATCTAAAAAGAATGACTCTGAAAATGCAAAAGAGAGGTCAGCATTTTTTTTTATGAGTCAGGGCCCTTGGGGTCTGTCTCTGGACGATAGTCCAAACTAAAGAGCCTCATTTATAATGACAGCATCACAGCTCATAACAGCAAACCATAAATCAAATATGGACTCATTATCCCACACACAAAAGTGTGCGGAAAATATGTGTGCGCCCATGTGTGCATATTATGGACAGTCCATATCTCCACTCCTGGTCCACTTGCTCAGACTGCCAGAGTGCCAGTGCAGCCGGTGTGTGTGTGTGTGTGTGTGTGTGTGTGTGCGCGCACGCGTGCGTGCAAACTAACACACACTAGAACGCTACATCGAGGGAAAAGCTGTCTTGTGCAGCAGAATATACCATATGGCACTGAAAGGCAGCCACACGTGCATCACATGAGCAGTCGGACAGAAGAACAAACAAACACCTCCATTTATACAGCATCCATCCTGCCTGATTGATGATTGAACACACCCTGCACAACACTGGCCTTAAGACACACACCCCGCACTGACCCCATAGGCAGCACATGTTCAGTGACCCCAATACAACCCATGGCCCAGAGACCTACATTGTGGAAATTAACTATTCATGAGGCTTATACGAGTGTTTAGGATGTTTTCGAGCCATAACAGAATGGCATTTAATATAGATAGATAATATCTATCTATAAATGCACCGAGTCTCTGTGCGTACGTCTTGAGATTGAGAACCCAATTCGACACGCGTGTTCCACACTCCCACAGGGAGTGCAGTGCCCGGTGTCGAGTCGGTCGGACCTGCAGTTGTTCAGAACCACCACAAAAGGCCACTGCCTCTGTTCTGACATGACAAATATGTTCTGAACTTCTGACACCTGCATAGACTCCGTATTTGCATGCCTGACAAAGAACATAATACATGTTATGTACATTTTATGTACATAATAACTGGGTGGGTCATGCATTTCCAACTTGCATCGTTATATATTATAAGACATTATTACTTTTTCCCCTTTTCTTGCTTTTCCTTTCCTTTCTTTTAAACAAAAACAAATGTAACAATATTTCATAATTGTTGGACATTTGTTTGTTAGTGTATTATAATTGGCATAGTTGTAATACATTATAATAATGTTATTTAAATGTTAATGTTACATTAAAACAATGTGAAATGGGTGGGATATATTCCTCAGCGTAGTAGGAAAGTCTGTGAAATATGTCACGTAAATTGCACGCTGCGTTCATGATTTGAGGCTTTTTGTTTCAAAAGGGCCAATCCTGCAATCTTTGAAAGCCAATGTTAACCAATTAGGATGGAATATGAAATATCGGACAGATCCAACTTGAACACATGACTATAGAGATAGTGTGTAACGATTTGCGGGATTTTTTTTAATTTTAATTTGTATTTGAATTTTCAGCATTTAAATCTGTTGCCCAGTCTGTAAAAAAAACAACACTGCTGTTGCTATGGAGGATGAAAGGTGAAACCTTTACAGTACACAGACAGCAACAACAGATTTCTGAAACATCATGCTATGCACACTACTGTACGTCTGGTACTCGCCATTGTAACTCTCAGAAAAGGTGACGGTTGGTTGTTTTGTTTGTACAGTATGTTTGTGTATAGTTTCATGTTACAAAGTGAACCACAATGGAAACAAGCGAAGGCTTTGTTGTGTCCAAATGATGTAATTTTCTGTAATTTTCTTAAACCGTCAATAAAGTATTCTATCTATCTATCTAGTATCTATCTACGGATTGAATCCTCAGATAAACTTCAAGATACTGTTTAGTGGCAAATCATTATCCTCTGGAGTCGCCAATACCACCACCTATGGCCATATTTTGCATTTGAAAACAAAATAGCAGAAACCAGAGGGTGGAGTGGATTTATAATCACAGGCACGCGTTGTGCTGATAACAAAGTCAATTAAGCAGCAATACACGAGAGAAATATAGTGTATTGTATTATTTGGCCTCTATAGTCCAAGTTCCAACTCTATTTGGAACACACACCGCCCCTTTCAATACAAGTCTCTACTAAGCACATTTCAAAGTGTTGGATGAAAGCGTGCTCCAGGGCAACCTCCTTTACAGGCACCTGATTGGCTCCTCTGATTAATGACTCGCATCTCTTAATGGCCCCTTAACCACAACCCGGTGTCCCTATTTTGGGCATGTAACTCCCCCCCCCCCCCCCTCAATAAAGTACTATTTAAGTTCTTTCAGAAATAGTGAAAATAGCAAGCAGGTCTACATGACCTTGTAGATTAGGATGTTTTCGCCACACGACACACATTTTAGGGCAAAGTATAAAATAGCCTGGGCGGTTAGCAGTGATGTTAGTGTTGTTGCGGCCAACCTCGTCAGGTGCTTCAAAGCTGCCCACAGCAATGGCCTCAGTCAGATAAAAATAGTGAAGCTTCTCACCCTGGCATTCACGCTGGCACTAGTGGAGGGAAAAACATCAATGCTAGAATAACAGGACAACCAGTCGGGGCCCCATGCTGAGAGACAGATGGGAAAGTAAAGTAACCAAATATTAGATCGATATGGAGTGGAGTGGAAACAAACTGCAAAATAACGGAAACTACGTTAAAAGTGGAACAGTGTGCTAACACCCCGAAACAGATGTGAAAGATATTCTAACATAATTTGTTATTCTTCTAAAGAAACTTTAATATGGGGGAGAAAAAGCCAGAGTGGACAGCCAGCCACACCCGCCATGTTCCAAAACAAGGGAGAGGCTACAAAGGATGGTGCCGAAAAACCTCTTGAAGACCTTGTTGCATCAAATTTCACTTCTCTTTTTGCGTCTCACTCTCTCACTCCGTCTGGAGGTCTTCCCTGCACTCTTCCCCTCTACCGTTTCTCCCTCACTCACTCTCTCTCTCGTCCTTGATCTCTGGGTGTCACTCTACCGGTGCATGCACAACCTCATGACCCTTATAATGTTTCTACTCTGGCAGACTTCACTAAAGCACAGGCGTGAATGCTAAATTTAGACACAAACACCCTGGTACAACACCACCACTTTTGACCTCACACATAGAATAGAATAGAATCGAATAGAATAGTTCCAAATTACATTCCTCTTTGCAACAAACAACCCCCCTGACCACTGAAGTAAAATGAACTCACTTCCCATGCTTCCTACCGTACACAATGGCCATGGACTGGCCGGACATCAAAGTCCTGACTCGGAGCACCAACCAGTAGAGGACAAAATAAAATAGGTTGTTGTTGTTGTTGTTGTTGTTATTATTCCCTGCTATATACATGCTTGGTTGTTACTGGTCAGAGTCACTTTCCTGAAGTTTATCCCTTTTTTTTTTTTACTGTATATGTGATTAAACTAGTGCACCATGATGTAAAAGCTATTGAGCATGAGTTTTCTCAAGCTTGCAGTAATGACGTTATCATCTGTAACTCAGACGTGTGGGAGTCTCTGGGAGAGTGTACTGTGTGTGTGTGTGTGTGTGTGTGTGTGTGTGTGTGTGCATGCACACTCGCACAGAGACACGTTATGGAGGAATAAAGCTGCTTCTGGGTGTAGGGAAGGCTATAGCCAGGACTCCTCCTGATACTGTGCAACTTTGCTTTCCAAGAGCTTCGCAACCGTCCCGTGACACTGACACATGTTTTAAAAAATGCAACTGCCTGTTGCCCTGCCTCCGCCTGGCTGTAACTATACCGCCCGGCCAGCGGTTACACTGGCAGGAAGGGGGATATGTAGAGAGAGAGAGAGACACAGAGCTGAGAGACAGACAGAAAAGAAAAGGGAAGAGAAAAGGGGAAAATTGCAAAGCAGGAGAGGATCATATTATCGGCTCTCATTCTATGGCTCAAATCCAAAAACTTTGAATTCTTACAGCTGAGGGAGGGGGAGGAGGGGCCTAGTAGACAACAGTCTGATGATGTGCAGCCTGTCCAGCTCTCCATGAACACAACATATGATGGAATTAATCCAACCCTATTCTTTATTGGAATTTCCCACACCTTTATTTATGTCAGTAAATGAAATGCACCATGCACAGTAGCCTATAAGTGTTCGACATAATCCGGAGTTAAATGAAATATGAATCAAGATTAGGCAACATGAAACATTTTAAATTGTCCACTGTTGAGATTGGACACCTCTTTGAGCTGGACTGTTATTTAGGACTAATTTATAACAATGAAACAATCTATTAATTGGTCGTTAGACGGCCACATGATGAGGCTCAAACAGCCTAATAATAAGCAAAGGCTTTTGGATTCAGCATAATATTCCACAGTAGCCTAATTTGTATTTATTTATGCGAGGGCCGGCATTCAAATAAGACTATCGCAACAAGATCATAACAACTGGACAGTCATCTGAGATGTCTACATTTGAAGCACGTCTCTCCTTACATGTTACACATGTTAAAGTTTTCAATATGATGATGGAAGCAAAAAAATACAACTCCACACAAAGAGGACGGATGCAATATAGGCCAGCTCCATCTGCCCTACGAAAACAAAGCCCCCTGTACTGGACGAGGGGGTAGGGATTTGGGAAAACGCATTATAGCCAAATACACACAAACCCTAGACCTAGACAATAAGGATATACTAAAGGCAGTAGTAGCACTATAAATAGACTTGAGTGACCTAAATGTTTTTCAAATTAGATAAATAGAAATAATGACATGTGGGCAGCGAGCACCGGCTTCTTCATTGATGTGCATCCTCTGGATAGCTTCAATGGCTAGAGTGAGGAACTATAATGATGTCGAGTCGACGAAAGCACGATAATAGCACCGATAAAGGGAATATGATCAGTTCATACAGATGTAATGTAACAAAAAGTGGCGAGGATGTGTCTGTGTGCAAAGGAATAGCTATAATAACAACAATACTAATAATAATAATAATAATAATAATAATAATAAATAACCTTATGGTGCTGTTGACAATAGTGTGCAGTTCAGTGTCCATGGCCAGTGTTTTTATCATTTGCATTAGCATCCAGGCGTTTGCAGACGATATTAACATACAAACCCCACGCACGGCACGCAGTATGACATTTGTAGGGGATACAAAAAAATGTCGAATCATCTCTTGGGAGTATTTTTAAAATGATTACGATAGGCTAAGCCGAGGTATCAATAGATGGGACATAAAAACAAAGTCGTTTCTCTTTGGCTGTGTGTGTAAGCTTCATTGTGCATATTTCTAGAGAGCATGCATGTCTCTTACCCTTCTGAGCTGTCCTTTCTTGTTATTGAAGCGATCGCTCCCTGTTCCCTCTGTAACCTATATCCAATGTGTTGTGTGTATGTGTGTGTGTGTGGGTGCCCAGCCCTGTGTGCGACTGTGCTCTCGCTCCCTCAGTTGCTCAGCAATATAACGCTATTCCCCGTCCTGTCCTGTCGCCGTTCACATAGCGGGCAGAACGCATACAGCCTCATCACCACTAGGCGGCCCCGTCAATTTATTACACAATCTTTTATAACCCGCGCGTCAAGTTTGCTTTAGAAGCGTTTGACTTCCGGGTTCATGGACTTCAACATAAAAGTATTTTGATTAATACCTCGATGAATAACTTATTATAATCTGTATCACTGTAAATAAATACCTCAGGAATAAGCTGTTAAACAAAAATCATAAAGTGGCCAATAATTATTTAAAAAAAATCACACCCGTGTGAGGGGTGCTCTTTATCATCGTACATCATCCAGTCATTGTCAATGGGTAATATTGGGTATTGAATCTTTTTTGTGTTTGTGTTGGTGTATAGCCTACCTGTAAACAGCAAATCTATCTATGGTAGCCTGCTGCCTGGCTGATATGAGGTGTCAGTGAATCCACATTCCAGTCTGGCGGCCAAACTCTGGCCAAACCAGGCTAAATCTATTATTGCGACCATAGGTCGCAGATTACATGCTCACGAGTCACGCTCCATACAGTATATGCCTGTCTCCATATATGAAGATCACAACACTGACCTCATCAAACCCTGGATAGCCATGGAGAAGACTGGAGCATCAGATCTGCATATAGCCGGCCAGCAACTCTACATTTGACCTCAAACCCTTAAGGCTCATTCATAGTCTGGATTTCCGGTGGTGAGGTGACCACCGCTCCGGTGGTGAGATGACCACCGGAGCTGAAATAACGTTGAGAGTAAAAACAGAGAGAACGGCTGGGGCGGTGGTTTGCTCGTCACCGCGGCTCGTGACGTCATGTTGTAGTTCGGTGGTCACCTCACCACCGAAAATCCAGACTATGAATAACGCTTAAGATCTCCGAGCTGAGCTGTTCTGACATTCCATATGTTGATCTGACCTCATCAAACCCTGTACACTCAAGACACGATCCATGTATGGCCAGACCTCATCAAACCCTGTAGGCCTACACTCAAGACACTGACGCTGCTGCCACCCTTAGATCTTATGGAGCTGACCTGTTCTGACATTCCATATGTTGATCTGACCTCATCAAACCCTACACAAGTCAGGCTCCATATATGGCCAGTACAGAATTAATTCTATAGACCTGTGTCGATCTGACCCCCCCAATGCCAAAGCGCCAGCGCTCCCCCATCTGCCGCCACCCAGGCGGAAGCGTGCACGTGACCTCGCCACGCTTCTCGCCCTCAGGGCGTCTTTAATACCGGTTTATAACAGTATTATTAATAAATCTTACTTTGAAGAGTTCACCAACCGGACGTGCATGCTTACTACTGGGTACATTGACGAGCATGAGCATCGTCAGATTGACATGTACGGAACAGTACTGTTGAACTCAGCCTGCAGCCTGCGTCTACACTTCCAACTCGACCAGAAGAACCGAACCCGGTGGGCGGGTTTCCTGAACTCGCATGGTCACGTTCCACCAGGGTCTTTCTTTTTTTTTTACCAGCGGGGCTGCGCAGCTTTTGATATAGATTACTACTGCAACTGTAAGAATATATCAAAAGGGTGATCATGCAATAATGCATGCAGCAGGCACAGCCCAACTGAAAAGATGTCCTGGAATGGACGGAGCCCAGACATATGGTGATGTTGCAATACAGACAGCAACAGCACTTAATTGCAGTTTATCATTTTAATTGTGCAGGACAGCGTTCTTTTATTTTTTGTTTAATTTAATTTTAAATATGATAACCCAAATGGTAAACAAAACAAAAGTTCCGATGCCTCAATCCGTCAATCGCGTATGATAAGTGATAAATTACGAGACGAGTAGACCTCGATCGTGTCATGTAAAGTAGGCTAACTGCTGCCGTTAATCGCGTTGCAATGTTTTTTGCAACAGACGATTGATTTGGACGAAACTACTACCAGACAGGCGGGGATAAAACCATATTATTTTGTAGTAAATAGGCGTTTGAAAGCATTCTCAAATAGAAGTGTAGCCTAGTATACATCATAATTAATTACGTGCGACTTTCAATGTCGAAAAATATACATTTCTGAATGTTTTTAGAACCCAAACATTTCGAATTCGAAAATGGTTGCGTCCTGTTTTTGTCAATCAGATAAGATTGAATGGTCGGGGTTGGGTGCGCTCGAATTCCTTCAATAGATACTCCGGAAAGGCGGAGTATGGCTCTTTTTAAACAGCTAGAAGCAGCCTCTACAGTGTTGCCAGATTCTGCGAGAATCAAGCAACCAGGTGACGGTCTATGAAAACAAGCCCAAAAGAAGAAGATGTTGTGAGCTTGTAGAATAGATAAAAGAGTTAAACATTTTTTATATTTTGTCCTCAGGGCTCGGGCGAAGACAAAATGCCCAAATCTGTATTTGGCTCCTGATAACTGTCACTACGCCTTTTTTTACTCCAAACATTCCCTCTGTAAGATAAATGTAAAGGGCTGTATTCTTGTCAAGCATGGTAACAAAGGTGATTAAAAAAGTAAATCAAGCATGTGACCTTTGCCCTCAATGTACCCACCCCACGTGACCCGCATAATTACCTCTACTCAGTCTGTACATATATGTACTTATAATTTGTTGTAAATGTTTTACGTTATGTTTTATTAATTGAATACATAGGATTAGGACCCAAATGGAAACGAGATCGCAAGGACTTGTTTTTGCATGTTATCCTTTTAGACAAAGTGATTGACTGTACTACTCTGTACTGAATTTCTGTCTAATAAAGTATTCAATCAAACAATCAATCAATCATCAAACCCAAATAATATTTACAAGGAACTTAATAAATACTTCTATCAATCAATCAAAACAAACAGCTAACTTGGGAACCCCCAAGTTAAGTTAGCTGTTTGTTTTGATTGATTGATAGAAGTATTTATTAACAGTTTGCAGAATTACAGTACACAAAAAACTATTAACTGTGCTGTGAGATTTGATCCAAACTCGGGGGTTCCTACTTGTCAAGCCCTTCTGAGAAACGTAATTTTTAACCAACCCTGTGAAGAGTTCCAATCGGTTCTCTTCTATGATTTGGAGACATTGGCGTAACGGCCTCTACAGACTGTGAGCATATTCTTTATGGTTTACATTTATTGTTGGTTGTTTTTTATCCTATTTATTGTGTATTGTTAATTTGTATGTGATATCTATGGACCCCTGAGTCTGAAATAAAGTTTATACATAATTTACAGGAAAAACGAGTCGAATTAGCTTATAATAAGAGGACATGGCAACACTGAGCCTCCGCCTACCTCAGACTAGCCTGGGCACCATTTCATTTCGGCCTGGAGCCGGATGATATGCCTACGTCACGTTGTAGGCACTAGGCAGCTTCCCAAACAGGATGTACCCAAAATAATCCCCCCTCCCCCGCGATCAAAATGTTAGTTCCCCCCCGACTTTACTCGCCAGTTGCCATTGTGCTAAATAATCTCTAAAAAGCACACTCACATTTATATTTATTTTGTATTTTAAAATTCAACGAAACTAAAGTACGCCGCATCAGAAGCATATTAATTGGTAGGAACTAACATTTTGATCGCGGGGGAGGGGGGATTATTTTGGGTACATCCTGTTTGGGAAGCTGCCTTCAACGTGACGTAGGCATATCATCCGGCCCCGGACTTTTGGAACAGAGACCAGGCTTTCCTCCGAGGCGGTGGAAAGCCTGGTGATGCGAGGTTAACCTCAGACAACGTGAGAAGACAATCAAACGCATCTCTCTCGTCGAAGACGGTCAGGGCAGGGGCGTTCTTCAGTTGGAGACGGAATGTGCGTCTAAAGTCCACACAAACATGGATGAACCGCGGGACGTTCAAATGTTCAGAAGGAACACCAGCTCCAGATCCAGCACTGCTTCGTGTTCCGCTCTAGCTATGGAGATCAAAAGGAAGAAAATAAGAGAGAGCACCATATTCCTACAAAAGGAGGTACGTATTATGATTGATGATGTTGCCTTGTGTGTTGTGTTGTCAACACATGCACACTTCCACTTTGACCCTATAACGACTGCAGTAACGCTATCCTACACTCGCGAACCGACAGCGTCCCTATTTGGGCAAAAACAATAAGATATATTTTTGAAATCCCTAAAATGTATACAATTGCTGAAATGGATAAGACCACAACGCGATACTGCATTTTCATTATCGGGAGGCTAGACTCAAGAGGGCAGCGGGCTAATAATTGAATTGCTGTTTGTTCATTTACTACTTTGTTAGCCACAAGCAACAATATGCTAGCATAGTTGCTTGCGGCATGCTACTTTGCATTGCACAGTTCGTATTTTGTATGTATTGCTAAAATCATTCACTCTCCGATGTTAAGATGTTGTCGAATAGAATAGATCATGCACTCACTCACTGGCCTGGCGGTTATAATCATTAGAATATGAATGAGTGCTGCACCTGCCTGCCTGGAACCCCCAGGACAATAGTTGAGCAGTTTGAAACGGATATGGGAGTTTCAGTTGAAAGCAAACGTTTCCCTTTCCCTTCACCATGAAACTATATTTAATACAGCATGTCATTTTATTCTCGCTCTCAGTCTCATCCCAATCAAACCAATGTTCCTCCAGGCCAAAAGCAGACCAAGTCTTCTGAATGACACTCTTCACATAGTAGAGGATATGAATTTGTTGTATATACGACAGATTTCTAAGAAACTACAGGTTAGCCAAGTAAAGAATGGTGTGGCATCTACAGTAGCAAGTGCCTCGGAGAAGGATGGTGTTTGTTGTCCCCAAAACAAAATATCCATTAACGCAGTCTACCTCAGACTGAAGCTGAAATAAACGTTGTTTTTGTATTGCTGCCTGCAAAGGTAACAAGAAAATAAGTGACTTATTTGTATTATTAAACAATTGACAAGCCTCTGTTTTGGACAATATCAAACATCATCTATTCTACACCCTCAGACATTGTTTTATAGTTGCATGTACAGTATGTTAGAACTCTCATTTCAGTATTGTGTTCACTACTACAATCACTACATGTTCTTGACCTCATTCATACTAAATTCCATTTGCTAGATAGTTAAAGTGTATGGTGTGTTGCATTTGTTATGGATGCACAATATATCAATCAGCTAATCGCCGTCATTCCATCATCTATCAATACATGTCTGTCTGTGTTCTCTGCATATTTTGAGAAGCGTCCGACTGATCAACATAATATATTTATCAGCTGAAATAACCATGGATGTAAATTTGTTACCTACCTTATATTCAAGAAAAAAATAATTTTTGGTGCTATAGTTTCAGTTTGTTTAAACTCAAGTCTTTCATTTCATTCCACACTACTAAAAGAAACAGACTTGAGCGACACAGCTGGCTTCTATTAACCCATTTTAGGCGGCAAGCCGGCAACCCCTTTTGGTGTTAGCATCATGTTACGCTTTAGCTATTGAAAAATAGATCTACAAGCTCATAGCGCGCCACAGAGTGGCGTGCTACGAGCTTGTAGGTCTGCTATTTTTGAAAAATCGAAGAACGACTGACATAGAAACACAGCTTTTTCAGAAAACTGTCAGGAAGTAGAAGACATTTTTAGAATCTGATCTCAGGTCAAAATGGGGAACTGTGAGGCCACAAACACTGAAAGGTTCCATGTTGACCCCCTCCACCCCATGTCATCACATCATGTCATTTCCTTTCACCCGTGTGTCGTCATGGTATGAAAACACATTCTGAAGCATGGCAGCTAGCAAAACCATCTGTTGTAGATTGACCAATTTGTAGAATTCTTTGAGATGGGTTAACATTTTCCTTGTTCTCTCTCCCCGTTTTTGTTATCGTTTATTTGTCTAAAAAAAAAAAAAAAAGGACACTAAGATTCAGGAGAAGCTGGACTTTGAGATGCGTATGCGCGAAGGGGCGTACAAGCTGCTGCTGGCCTGCAGCAAGAGAGAACAGATCCTCAGCGCCTCCAAGAACCTGCTCACCTGTAACGCCAGGATAAAGGCTTACCTCACTCAGCTACAGAAGAAGAAAGAGGAGCAGGATATGATAGGAGCAGCCTGGAGGTATGTGGGGATTTGGGGGGGATAAATGCAAAACATGGAATGGGAAGTGTGAGGGCAGAGTTGTGAGCTAGGCGGCTGCCAGCTTGCCATTTCCTATGTTGTTTTTATGGCATACTTTACAAGTAAAAAAATCAAAATGTCTCCCGTTTTAGAATTTCAGATCCGGTTCCAGATGACCGTGTGCCCTGTACTGGGAAGGTTGCCATTTCTGGTATGGTTGTGCTTGGCTCTATATATCCAACTAATCTAATTCAGCATGTTTCATTCAAAATGTAATATGCACCGTTTTGTAAAACATTTCCCATGCAAAATGAAGAGTGCAGGGGAACGTGCACTGTTAAGTGCAGGCGTTTTCAACAGATAATATTAATGGTGACTCACTCAACCAGGCAATCTGGTACACTTTACCTTGAGATTCTAACTCCCTTTTTCTGTAACCCTTCGGAAGACATCCGACATCCCCGTTAACTGACAACATTGACGTATCAGGTCATAGGTCATAGTGGTCGATAAAATACTTTCAACAGACCACCATTTGAAAACCCCTGGTTGAATTCTTCTTTTGACTAGACCCAAGTAGTAATAAATACACTTGTTTTAAAATGAACATAGATATTGTATGTATGGTGAACATTAGATATTGTTTCCACAAAATAAACTCCAGCTATTATTTGATTCTATTCTACGATCTACTAATATGTATGTATGTGTACCTGCAGGCCTGCGTGTCCCATTGATGTGGAAGGATTCAGATCACTTTAACAACCGAGGGAGTGAGTGTCTTTCTTTTTCTACTGTATATCTACAGTATGTTATCAAAGTACAAGGTTGTGCTTTGTTGTTAGATCTGTTAGATTGTGTACATCCTCCAGGCTTCCTTCAGACAATCCAGCAGCATAGGTAATAATAATAAAAAAGAGAGAGAGATCTGCGTATGTATATGTATTTTGACCGACACTGCATATTATATTGTGAGTGATGATTAGTATTGTGTATATTCTATTGTTTCCCTGTATTAAAACAAAATATTGTTTCTTTTTAGGCTCTCGTCGGGTGGCCATCTTCTGCCTGTTGCATGTTGGCGCAGAGGTGTTTGACACGGAGATGGTGGTGGTGGACAGATCCATCACAGACGTCTGTTTCGAGGGAGTCACCATCTTGTAAGTATTTAGTACGCACGCAGTGTTGAAAGGAAGCATGAACTCAAATACGTTTTTCGTGAATGTACAAAAGAATGCATATATATATATCAACCGGATCTGAAATTCTAAAACGGAAACATTTTACTTGTAAAGTATGCCATGAAACAACATAATAAATGTCAAGTTGGCAGCTGCCTACTATATATCAATTGGGCAGCGGGTGGCCGAACGGTTTGCGGAGCAGTCTTGATATCGGAAGGTCGCTAGTTCGTATCCCCAGACCGGCACGTTCAAATTACCACCGCTGAAGTGCCCTTGAGCAAGGCATTGAACCACCTACCATGAAATGTTCTATGAGCAGGGCCTGGCTGTAAACAAGTTCTTGAGCTTAGTCCAGTTACCCTGGGTAAACATAGTAACTTTGCTTTGCAGACAATGGCTTATGAAACTCGACAAAAAAGATGACTATATTCAAATCATTTCTAGAACCACTTGAGCTGGCCTGCCTATTGGGTTTTCCTGCTTCATCTAAAAAATGTTTTTGCAAAAATATAAACCCAAAGGAGAGGCATGCCTTTTTTTTATTTAGGGACGTATTCGTTTTTTTTCGTCGTTGGATCTTTAAAGCTTGAATGATAGCTTAAATAAATGTCTCATAACAAATCTTTATGCCCTCCGAATTGATTCCCGGCTCACACAGCAACGAGGTAGTCCCCCAGTTTGACCTGAAGGTGGAGCTGTGGAGCTGCTCGCTGGAGGACGAGACCACTGTGGTCAACACGCCAAAGAAACTTGCCAAGAGGCTGCGTCGCTCCCTCGGCAAGGCTGCGGGCAAGGACCTCTGCCCGCCGATGGACACCTCGGACCCTGACGCCTTCCTGCAGTCTATTCCCACGTATGTAGAATAGAAATGTGCCGTGAACTGTGTATAACAGTGTATACATTCAACTTTATATTGTCATTTATTCTTAGTAGGGCTGCAACTGTCGATAACATTTTCGATGGATTGAATAATCAAGAAGCATGCTTGTATATTATTTTATATATATATTATATATACAGTCACACACACACACTTTATTTTATACTATTTTATACTTTTTGCATGACACTACAGTGTCATGCAAAAATAGTGGGAAAACTGGATCTACAAGCTCACGTGTCATCACATTGCAACATTTGTAGTGTAGCACTATGTTATGATTTAGCTATTGAAAAATAGCAGATCTACAAGCTCGGTGGCGCGCTACGAGCTTTTAGGTCTATTTTTGAAAAATCAAAGCACCACTGACATAGAAACATAGCTTTTTCAGAAAACTGTCAGGACGTAGATTAGAAGACATTTTTAGAATCTGATCTCGGGTCAGAATGGGTTAATCAATTAACTGTTGCACCTCTAGAAATGAGTTCACATGGCCAACCTGATTGTATGTCCCCTTTGTGTGTCCTTCGCCCAGCGGAGCCAAGTACAGCCAGCTGGCTTACACCACCTTGTCTCTGTCCGACGCTGAGGGCAGCTTCCAGTCTCACTCCCTTATCGTCCTGCAGAACGGTAAGACAGTGGCACAGAAATGTCACTGTATACAGTTGAAACGGAGCATAGTTAGAATCTGAATCGGTTGATTTGGAACTACATCTCTGTCATGCCAATCTAAAATGAGATTCATCTGAAAAAGAATGTTTTCAGAGGTAGAGCAAACAGGGTGCAGTACTTAGTTTAGACAGGTTTTGGTTTAGACTTGTCATTGGTTAGACGGGGCAGCACACCTAAAACCTAACCTTAAACCATGTCTAACCAATGACTAGTCTAAACTAAGTATGCACCCCGCAAAGATACATTTAAAACAGGGGGGGGATTACAGCTAACCGATTAAACGCTCTTCTTAGTAAATCGAACCCGAGTTACAACTGTACTGTACAAAAATAGCTAATCTACAAGCTCGCAACGCAGCTACAGAGCTATTTTTTGCCACATGTTCCAAAAGCAGACATGACTGACGGGTTATGTTGTTGCTGTTCACCTTCACAGCAGAGTGGTCTTCATGGTTACCACTCTATGGGAATCTTTGCTGCCGCCTGGTGGCCCAGCCAGCCTGCATGACACAAAGTATGATGAGCGGGTTCCTCAACCAGCAGGTAATTTGACTTTGGTTGTAGTACTCTTAAAACCAATTCTCTACTCGATAAACTTGGATAAGGAAGACAATGTAAGATTATGGAATCTGCTGTTGTGTAGTAGGGTCATTATCACATGACATTTATTTAAAGCAATGTACATTTAACTCGACTGGATCCTTACGGGGAACCCCTTTTGGTGTTATCATTATGTTATGCTTTAGCTATTTAAAATAGCAGATCTACAAGCTCATTGCGCGCCACCGAGTGCCGCGCTACGAGCTTGCAGGTCTGCTATTTTTGAAAAATCGAAGAACGACTGACATAGAAACATTTTCATTTTTCAAATTTTCAAACAGACATTATTTTAGAATCTGATTTTAGGTCAAAATGGGTTAAATTATAACATTCTGTAGCATTTTGCTATGCAGGGCGTCAGCAGTCGGGATACGTACCCGGTACTCTTTATTCAGTAGCATCTGGCATTACATTGTAAAAAGTGTGAGTGTTTATTAGTGTCGTTTGCGTTCTTTTAGCAAAGTGTGGACGGCGCGTACCGCTGCTGCAGCCTGTACTGTGTGCTGAGTGCCAGCTCCCTGGCCTGTTACTTTACCCCTGAAGAGATCGACGCCAAGGTGGAGCCCACCCTCAACATTGCCATCAACAAGGTCGGGAAGAAAAAGGATAATCCTGTACTCTTTGTTTTGTGAGCTACAGAGAAGTGTTTATTTGAAAGATGAACCAAAAGCTTAACGTGATGAAGTCGCACTGCTCTGTGTATTCAATGGTAATGATTTTTTTTACTAAGCCAGTTTATTATAAAGCTTTATTTCAGTTTAATTCAGTCTCTCGGTAATGATTTTACACAATGTCCTTTTGGTACAAGATGTGATCAAGATTCCCCCCCTATAATTGAAAAAAATCACTGGTGCAGGGGGCCTCTCTCTCTCTCTCTCTCTCTCTCTCTCTCTCTCGCAGGCAACAGTGCAGTACTATCTCTCTCTCTGTTTCTGGCACAACAGCGCCCCTACTGGTACTAATAGTCATTCTGGTGCTCATGGCCACATACATAGGCGGACACATAGGTGAACACTGACATTGCTGTTCCTTGGAGTGGTTGCGCCACTCAAAAAGTGGCTCTCAGCAGACTTGCCACTTGTGACTTCTGATTTACTTCTGATTTGGCACAAAATAAGGACACAGTGTAGTGTATTGGATCCTTATTGAATGCCAATTTGTCAGTTAAAACACTTAATTAAACGTAACACTAGTGACACTGTTCGCAAACAATCCCGTCTCATCCTAACCCACCATTGCCGTAGAACAGATCAGTCACGTGTCCACTTCTCGCTGTTCGTTCTCCCAGGACACGCGTGTCCGCGTGGTGGACAAGGACTCCGCAGGACGGAGGTCCAACGCTCTGTCCATCAGCAACCCTTCACCGGGAGGATCTCAGGCCGTCGTCTTCACCGCGGACACCAGGGAACAGCTGGTGGACTGGCTGGACGCCTTCCACCAGCACTTCTATGACCAGAGTGAGTGCGTTATGCAGGGGGGAAAGCTTCTTGTGTATGTAGTAGAGATAGCCGCAATTTGCAACGCTATAGATTCTTTTATAATGGGATGAATCTAGAGTTGCAATACCCTCCATTGACTCCCCATGAATCTAGAGTTGCAATACCCTCCATTGACTCCCCACTCATTCAATTTCGTTTGCGATCTGCTTGTCTTAAACTACGTTAAACGCACCAACATTGCAGCTGTATAATCCAAGCTTGAATTCTCCTCTTTCAATCTGCCGAGCTTTTTGTTCTCATAAAAATCCACCGTAGACATGTTATGAGCTACGTTCTGTCAAGAAATTCTCTGCAGGTGATTCTTTTTCTAAGTGTTGCAGTTTGGAAGCACTCGTTTTGTTAACGGGTCGCGCTGCTGCCTCCTGCATTATGTGCAAATTCGAAACCGCTGGAACGCAGGACCGTTCAGTGACGTACGACGAGTGCTTCCAAACTCAAGCACAGAATTTCTTGGCAGAAAGTAGCTCATAACATATCTACGGTGGATTTTTATGAAAAACAAGCTCGGCAGATTGAAAGAGGATAATTCAAGCTTGGACTACAGCTGCAATGTTTGTGAGTTTAACGTCGTTTAATACAAGCAGAGGGGTCACATGGTGTGTCTGACGACAAGTTAAACGACATGAAAGTGGTATTGTTGATGTATGTACTAACATCTATCTGTGGTGTCACCACCAGGCCAGTGGCTGCATTGCTGTGGCCGGCTGATGGAGATCGAGGCGGCATCGCCTCGGAAACTGCCACTCTTCCTCACCAAGCAGGCCGACTCCGTTTACAACGACCTCAGTAAGTACAGCTGCTCGATGTGATTGTGTACATTTAGGAGTGGCAACGGTCAATCGATGAGGAAAGAATCCATTTTTGATTCATAATAAATTCCTAATTTGGGCATGGTCATTTTAGGCGTTTTTCCATCTACAAGCTATAGAACCCGTTGGGAGCTTGTTGATTGGATAGTCTCACTATATTTGAAATAAGGCATAGGTGGTTAACATGAGATAGAAAAGGCACTCCAATTTAGTCAATATACAAAGCAGATCTCGGTCACAAACATCATCCAGACAAGACAGGTTGGCAAGTCAGGCGACAGTTAATCAGGTTCAATCGGGGGCACAAGTGTAAGGCGGTCAACATGAGACAGAAAAGGCTGCTATGTTTTTACTGAATTTGGAGATTGAGCCACGCAATGTATATTACATTTTTGTCAGATATCCAACGGGAATGTGAAGGGGGGTATGTTTTTTTCCAATGCATGAGAATAAGACGTCTTGCCAGAAGCATCACAAAAGCGACAAGGTCAGATTGATATTTAGGCAGGGGGATAGTATCAGGAAGGACGCCAAATAGGGAAATAATAGGGGATGGCTCTATGGGAAAAGGGCATAGGTGGTTAATTCATAATATATTGTAAGTTTGGGTTCCAAGAGTCCCTTCCTAGAAATGTAGTGGAGTGAAAAGTGCAATATTTGAAACTTACCATCATTTCCGCGTCTCTGTTGCACCCTCTTTGATTGGTGTTCGTGTGGAACAAAATGCATTGTCTGTCACAAGGAAGACAGACTCAAAATGAGTGGCATTAATTCCATATTTCAGTGCAATAACTAATATCTTTAGACTGATGACATACTGCTGAACTGTAACTTCCTGCATTTAGCAGTGGCATTTTTTAAGTAACTGTCCCTTGATGAATGCCAACAGCTGAATAGCTAGCTAGCAGCAGGATCAAGACATGTCATAGCAGGGTGAAGACAGCTGCAGCCAATTAAATTAATGAGTCCATTTGATTTAGGGATGTCAAAAGAGCAATGCTTGCTAAAACCTAAACCTAAATCAAACATAATACCCACTATTCGTTTTATTAGCCGAAACTGTATTTTTCCCCTGTTATGACACGTCTGTGAAAGGAAGCTTAATCGTCAAAAGAATGAAGAAAATAACCAGTTATTAGTGAGTGGGGGAGAAAACATGGGCAGAAGGTGTGTTATATTGGGGGGCTGCCCATCAGCGGTTCTCAAACCTTTACATTTCAAAGGTTGCATAACAGTCCATTTGGGTCCATCTGTATAATCTCAGAGTTAGTCCTGTGATGGTCCATTTGGAACCCTCTCAAGGATGAACCCCGGGTTCCTATAGTTGTGGGGACGGCCCAACCAACAGTCTGGAAAATGTTAGGTTAGTGTGAGGTTGGGGTTATAGGCTTACTTCTAGATGGTGCATGCCATCGGAAACAATGGATTGATTGTCAGGCTAATGGCATTTTGTTTATTTGAGCACATACTGTAGTTGTTATGGTGCGTTCCGTTCACACAGGCAGATGTAAAAAGTTGCGGTCTACCATTCATTGTCAATGGAAGCCAGCGATGATGCATGTAGGCTACTTGTAGCTGCTCCAAAATCAACTCACGACGCGTCTTTGTGTCTGCCCGTGACACACACACACACACACACACACACACACACACACACAAACATTATATCCTAAGACCATAACAGGCTATTACAGATTCTGCCTGCATTTAAAAACATGGCCAATAATTCTTTGGTGTTTTTGTTTCTCCCCTCTCAGGTATAATTTCTCCTGTCAAGTTTGAAAGCATCACAGACATCATTCACGACAAGATTGAAGAGACGGGCGGCCGCTTCCTCATCGGCGAGGAAGAGAAAAGGGAGGCGCCCAATTGGTCCACTCTGTTCGACGGCTCCCAGCCAATGGTAGTTCAGAAGAACGTTCTGTCGCCGTCGAGCAAACGCTCCACGCCGCCACGTTCGAGTCCCGCCATCCCCAGCGCGAGCTCCGTGTCCGGCAGCAACAAAAAGCGCCGTGCCCCTCCCCCACCCTCCGACAGACGGCCATGCTCTCCTCCCAGCCGTCCGGTCAGACCCCCCCCTCCTACGCCTCTCTGTCGTCCCCCTCCTCCTCCTCCGACCTCCTGTCAGGAGAAGGAGAACTCTGGCGCTCCTCGCGCCTCTCGGCCGGCGGCCGCGAGGTCCAAGACCGGCAGGCCGTCTCTGGACGCCAAGTTCTCTGCCATCATCCAGCAACTTCAGAGGAACGGCGGAGGGTCCGCGGCGGCTGCCCCGAGCCGCAGGAACGCTCCACTGGGCCACCTCGACATACCGCCACAGGGTCAGGACCACCAGGACCACCACCAGGCCCAGCAGCACCACACCCGGACCCCCGAGGCCGCCGCACCCCAGACCGGGTACTTCAGTAGATCCGGTCTCGGTTTCGGGCCCGTACCCGCACCTAGGAGCAAGCTCAGGAAGTCCTTCAGGGAGAAGATCAACCCCAAAGCCTGGTGATCTGATTCTTGTGTGACCAATCATAAGGATTCTCAGGCTCTCGTCGATGTTCCCCGGTCCATTAATAATAGCAAAGTAATCGATCGCCAGCAGTTGCGTATTAACTTCCTTGAAGGTTATTAGTTGGCTGGTGGTCTTAACTCATAGGTTCTTCATGAGCACCTAGGCAGGAGATTCATAGGTTCTTCATGAGCACCTAGGCAGGAGATTTAGTGTGACTAGCACTGAGATGGAAAAAAAAAGGTTTTTCGTGAGCACCTAGGCAGGAGATTTGTGTGAATGGCACCGAGATGGAAAAAGGGTTATTTCTCATCCCTGCCACTGGAGCATGGAACAAACAAAAAAATTGTCTTTTTGAAAAAGCACTCAAATGGGAATTGATCCACTATTGGCATGTTCTGTTAATGTTGTGGTTTCTTCGTGATGACTTTGTAGACGACTTTATGGTACAAGATTTAAGGCCCGAGGTGGACTCATTTGTCCATTTCTCTTAATAATGGAGGTGGCCTTGGGGTTTTCAGTGACTGTGTGAACAAAATGATTTAGTACAAAAATCTAGAAATGCTGTCCAGACACTATTCTCATGATGGAATGACTGAGTTTTTTTTTGAATAGCCCAAATAATGAATGTCCTTGTATGCCTTCTGTAACATATCAGTAATTCTCTTAACCACTAGATATTTAAACCGATTTGCGGTATAAAGAGTTTTATAAAATAGCTATGATCCCTAAACTATTGGTATTATAACTTGTTCACTAAATAAATGGGGACGGGGTTATGATCTTTGAGCCTTGAGACAATTGATTGTACAATTGAATAGGCCAAGGGTTAAGGTTTTCCTCAAGAATTTACTAATGTGGAAAATCTGTCACTTTAGTATATTAGTGACATTTAGCTATAAAGTCAAAAGGTTAGGTGGAAGGATTTATTGTGCACCTTCTGTTGATAAGTGGTTTTAATTGTTTTAAGTACACACTGTTGGGAAATAAAATCTTAAAGCTATAACCTGCCATTGACTAAAAAATACAGAATTGTAAAAAAAACTATTTGGATCAATACAATGAACCACTGATATTTGTGCCAGTAGAGTATTGACTCACTCTCCTTC
>NC_137875.1:37807670-37879706 GCF_963924005.1 Protomyctophum bolini
TATTGAAAAATGGAACGCTCAAAGTAAAAGTAAAATAGTTATTTATACACCATGCACACTCTACGTACTTGTTTCTCTCTCTCTCTCTCTCTCTCTCTCTCTCTCTCTCTCTCTCTCTCTCTCTCTCTCTCTCTCTCTCTCTCTCTCTTCTGGGAGTTGAAACTCAGGGGAGCTGTCAAGGCTTGCTGAGTCCAGGCTAGTTCTCACACACAAGCCTCTCCCTGGGTGGGGCATGCAGGGTGTGGGCCTCGTTATAATGCATGACTCACAGCTGTTAGCAGGCAGGGCAGGCGTGTGAGGAGGAACAGGGCGTGTCGCCTATACGTTCCTTATCAAAAGTATAGGCCTTACGCTTCGCTGTAAAACACTGAGTGTTTGTTTAACTCAAATGTAACCAAATGTAGTACACACTGTGTGTGTGTGTGTGTGTGTGTGTGTGTGTGTGTGTGTGTGTGTGTGTGTGTGTGTGTGTGTGTGTGTGTGTGTGTGTGTGTGTGTGTGTGTGTGTGTGTTCTGTGCACCACCATATGCCACGAGGAATGCAACCGGCAGTACTGTGACGAGAGCTATACGACATAAGTGCTACAAATGGATTTTCAAACCAATCTCCCAAAGGAGTATCAGTTGTTGCATTTGTTTAACTGTCACTTTCCTGCACGGTGGCACAGTAAGGTAATGCTGTCACCTCACAGCTAGAAGGTCCTGGGTTCGATTCCGGGTTGGCGAAAGGGCCTTTCTGTGGTGAGTTTGCATGTTCTCCCCGTGTTCCCTAGTAGGTATAATACCCTCACAAAAACATGCAGTAATCCTGGTCTCTAAACTGCCTCCCCCTGGCCAGCCAGGGCGCCTGATGGAGGGGAAAGGAAACTGGTTGGAATAACGTGTTCCTCCCACGCGCTATGCCCGGCCGGGGAAATCACGTTTTCATCTCTCTCCTTGGCCTGGAAGACGTTGAAGACCCCTGCTATACAGAGTACAGACATGAATGAAGACCCCTGCTATACAGTACAGACATGAATGAAGACCCCTGCTATACAGAGTACAGACATGATTGAAGACCCCTGCTATACAGTACAGACATGAATGAAGACCCCTGCTATACAGAGTACAGACACGAATGAAGACCCCTGCTATACAGTACAGACACGAATGAAGACCCCTGCTATACGGAGTACAGACACGAATGAAGACCCCTGCTATACAGAGTACAGACACGAATGCAAAGACCCCTGCTATACAGAGTACAGACATGAATGAAGACCCCTGCTATACAGAGTACAGACATGAATGAAGACCCCTGCTATACAGTACAGACATGAATGCAAAGACCCCTGCTATACAGAGTACAGACACGAATGAAGACCCCTGCTATACAGAGTACAGACACGAATGAAGACCCCTGCTATACAGAGTACAGACACGAATGAAGACCCCTGCTATACAGAGTACAGACACGAATGAAGAACCCCTGCTATACAGAGTACAGACATGAATGAAGACCCCTGCTATACAGTACAGACATGAACGAAGACCCCTGCTATACAGAGTACAGACACGAATGAAGACCCTATTTCTGAGAGGGCAAAAGGTATAGTGAGGGCGGTGCCAACACTGCCAAGCATCCGTGCAACCAAAGTGCATGTAGCATGTGAAGTCACAAATTGCCAGTGGTGGATAGTAACTATACTGTACTTAAGTACATTTACTCAAGTACTCTACCTTAGTAGTTTTTACTGGAGTATTTCCATTTCAAATGTACTTCTACTCCACTACTTCCCAGAGGCAAATATTGTACTTTTTACTTCACTACAATTAATTTAAAACCTTAGTTACTGGTTATTTTATGGATTTTGATTATTATTACAAAACATACATTAACCACGTCAGCCCTATATCTATATAACGGCTATTTGAAACTAAAAGACTATTTCTACAATAGGATATTGATACTTTTACACAAGTACAACATTATTACTTCTTCCATCACTGCAAATTATAATATTATCCCTTAGTTGTACTAATGATGCCCCTCTTTATCTTCTTTCTCTTTCTAGTTCTCTTTTCCCGTCTCCTCTACTTGAATTCAATGAATTGTAAACAACAGTGTACTGTATTTCACATGCAAATCACTCTGGAAAGTTAGTGTTATTGTCTCCAAGAAAACAAAATCTTTATTGCATAAAAATACACACAGCTCAAAAAAACATCAAAGTACAGCAGAAAAAGAAAAACGGATGGTCTCAAAGAAGTGGAAGGATGTTAATAATAATACATAGTAAAATCCATAGGGTTAACTTATCTGCTGAGCCTAACGGCTCCATTTGGTTATATTTGTACACTATGTGACTTAAATTAACACTGAGGATTTTACAGTGTAATAATAATAATAATAGCTACCGTACAGCCACGCTGCCAGCATTAATGATTGCCGTTTTCACAGACTTCATGTCACCCCCCCCCCCCCCAGCCTGTGTTGGTCAAGCCCTATTTACAGGTGTAAAAAAGTTACCGTACTTTAAAATCTAGCATAGAGAACTGAAGTGTGAATAGGCAGGCCTTAATCTGTTTTAGAATCTAACGGAAGATATTCCGTTTGCTTACACAAATAAATAATACTCTCTTCAGCTGGAAAGGATCTTTGAAGTCAAGTCACTTTTTTACACATATGAACAGGGCCTCAGACTACAGACTACACTGACAAATCTCAGATCAATAATAATTAATTACACCCCAATTTATTGTAATCCAAAAGGCAAACCCGGACCTGCAGCAACAACAACTACACAGGTCAACAAGTTAAGGCACAAGTTTTAAATAAAGTATACAGTTGAATCCTTAGTGTTTATTTAACTCTGAAGAGTACACGCATGGAAACAAATGCACCAGTCGGAGTTAACCCATTTTGGACTGAGGTCGATAAAATAAAAAAGCTTCTAAATCCTAAAGTTTTTCTATGTCAGTGGGTGCTCAACCTTTTTCATGTCAAGGACCCCCAGAATTATCTCTATTGGGCCACGGACCCCCATCTCAAAATATGTAGTTCCAGGGACCCCCCCAGAAGCAAATATTTTTGTTCAAAATGTTCGCTCTGAAATATATATTCAATGATTTGCACCACATTTTATTGATTTTTCAAAAATAGCAGACCTACAGACCTGTAGACCTGCTATTTTTCAATAGCTAAATTATAACTTGTTTAAAACACCAAAAGGGGTTCCCGCCCCAAAAATGAGTTAAATGAACAGTGAGGATTTCATTGGGTATCGTGTGATTGTATGAAGCAAGGTGTCTTATGAAGTCAGTACAGTAGAGATATGACAGTATGAGGGACACCAAAGCCTACAGAGGAATGTCGAAAAAAACACTCACGTATGTTGCCCATTAAACTGACTCTTGTGACGTTGTGCATTGTTGAAGCATGAGTTCAAGAAATGACATAAGTGAGACACTGCTACACGAATGTAAAAAGGCTGTTTCAAGGATGGACAATATACAAAGACATTGGAAGAATTACTTGACATCCACCCCAGTGGGGTCACGTGAACTGTGAATATTGGTCGATGGCATAAAAATGCCTTAAAAAAAACATACCCAAGGGCCATGAAGAAGCAAAGAGGAAATAAAAAACTTACGTTACCATTTACAAACTCACAATCAAATATGTATCTATTTACCCATAGAGTGGGTATAATGTTCCCTAACAGATGTGACCACACAGCAATTAGCCACATGTCTTCCCTTTCGCAAAAATTACACTTTTCTGAATCGCCCACAAAACAGTTGGGGGTGAACAAACATCAAAATGCAGCCATTGAAATACATGTACAATTTCTTTGTCCAATGCAAAATATACTGTATGCGGATTACATTCAGATTCCGTATCTATATATTTTTTGTTCTGTGTTCCCTTTTATGCAACTACTGTAACCTACTGTAACACAAGATGTGTTTAGGATATGAGATTTACGGAAAAGCTCCTTGTAATATAATACACCACACAAACTATTTAATAAACTATCCAGCGTGATATATTTGTCCGGTCATACAAGATATCTTACGGTGGGATGTGAATGTAACCTGGGACAGTTATGTATCCAAAGCGTGAAATATAAATCATATTAAAGCTACAGTATGACCGTACAGAAACCGAACCCTTATCTTAAGTGCACTTAGGTGATCTTGCATTTGAAGAATTACAGGTAATAATCTATGCTTATATGCTTATGAAGAAATGCTGTAGCAAAGACCAGGAGTTTTACGGGGCTGAATTAAAATAATTTAACCCATTCTGAACGGGAACCCATTTTGGTGTTTGCATCATGTCGTGCTTTAGCTATTGAAAAATAGCAGATCTACAAGCTCATAGCGCGCCACCGAGTGGCGCGCTACGAGCTTGTAGGTCTGCTATTTTTGAAAAAATCGAAGAACGACTGACATTTTTAGAATCTGATCTCAGGTCAGAATGGGGTTAATCAGACCAGTGTGTGTCCAGTGGAAACCTCGTATGAATCTGATCTCAGGTCAGAATGGGTTAAGAACAATTAAAATGAAACCGACATGAAAATGTCCGATCGCAGTCCAGTTCCAATAAGCGTCGTCTAGTTTAGTACTTCTAGTGGCACTGCCCCTCGGTCAGTGGGGGGAGGGCTTTTCCACTGGCAAGCCAAATCAAAAACAAACAAACAAAAACTGGACAGTGCTGTTCTGGCCAAGACACACATCCACCATAGCTCCTGGGGGAAAAAACGGTGACAATGTGTTAGAACGCTTCAGTGGCCAGCACAGCACAGATTCAGCTTCCCCCGAGTGAGAAGAAGAGTGTAATTGGGACTGTGTGGGTTTTATTTATAGCGCTTTTTGAAAGTCTCTCTCTCTCTCTTAGGCGGAAGAGTAAATGTATTTGGTCTTGGCCAGGCCCGTCAGCTCGTCCTCGTAGCGCGGCATGCAGCAGAAGAGGATGCCACAGCCGATGGCCAGGATGGTGGCCCCCCAGCCGAAGCCGTACGCCCAGGTGTAGTCGTAGTGGCCCTCGAAGATCTCCTCGCTGAAGTAGACCGGGAAGATGATCAGCGCGATGAACTGGAGAAGCACTGAAGGAAGGGGAGGAAACAGGAGAAGGGTGAGAGGGGTGTGTGGAGCAGTGGTTTTTCAAACCCTTTTCAAATCAAGTGCCCATTATTAATTCTGCATTTGATCCACACGGACCACCATTTTGGTGCTATTTATTTAGTCTCTCGGACCCAAAACTAAAGCACGTGTTGTTAATGTTGACGCACAATGCCACGCATGCTACATGGCAAACGTCGATCAAAGTTACCATTCTTCTACAATCTACGTGTTCTAATTGTGTATATAGACTTCTTGTAAATTATAGGCCTAATGCAGATGTTTAACAATAATGTAACTCTTGAATGAACTCTAAAATTAAACCAAAATGGACCCGTATATGGGTCCATTTGTTTATTTTAGAGTTACAGACCTTGTAGAGCAGGGGTGCCCACACTTTTTTGACTTGAGGTCTACTTTTAAAATTGCCAGCTCAAGGTGATCTACCAACCAAAAAAATATTATCCCATTGCTTAGAATACTCAAAATAAATAACATTAAGGCATTAGGACTGTTTCAAAATCAATTCTATTTATTTACCTCTTCAGTTACCCCACATTGCAAAGAAGATATTTTTTGTTAAAGTTACTCTTTGTAATAACGTCAATCAATTTCAATTTGTAATAACATATTGCTCATAAAATGTTACAAATATTAAAAGTATCACAAAAAAGCATACACAATCACATGAAGGAATAATGCACCACTCAACTCAACCAGAGCAGAACTTCATACAATTTAAGTAAAAAAAATCTGAACTATCCCTTTAATCAGATGACTGCTTGCAGCCTTGCACTGAATGGAGTCCGTCAGCGCTGCGTAATCCGGACAGTCACTGCTGACAGCTAGTCTTAAACAGGCCTCCAAATGATCGTCCGTCAACGTGGAACGATATTTGGACTTAATTATCTTTTTTGTATTGTATTGTATACTTCATTAGTCTCCCGAGGAAGAAATTTGTCTTAGACAAATCTTCATGTGGGAAAACGCTGATTCACATAAATATGTGGAGCCAAATAACGCTGTGAGCGAGGCTGCACAAGTCCTGATGTTTGGATACTTTTCCTCCACGAGTAAGTTCCAAAACTCTCCATCGCCGGCGCGCAACTTTAACTGTATGCCAGCCTGCAGTGCCATGATCTCATTCTCCAACGCAGAAGAGTTCATGTTAAAAAGTGTTGCTATTTTCGAGGCAATGGAATCAACATCAGCTTCTGAATGGGAAGCACATTAATGTAGCGATGGGCTCGAGTAAGGCAAACGCAGTTGGACTTGGAATGTGACATTGTGAAAAAATAATCTTCTTCCCACTCTGCATGGAAGTGATATGTTTTAGGCTTCTTTGCCGCGCGCATCTTGCTATAAATATGAACAATGATGGATAGATATCCTTTTAATTTGTTTGTTTAACAACAGAACAGACCCGACGTTCCCCACACTTGAAAACAAGGCACTGCATTGTGGGGGGTTTTAAAGCCGCCGCCGCCTGCCCGAGGCGAGGTTGTTTTTTATTTATTTTTTGTTCATGGCAGGGCCAAGCGGTCTACCTGCGCAGCGCTTGCGATCGACTGGTCGACCGCGATCGACGTAATGGGCACCCCTGTTGTAGAGCAACAGGAAAAGTCAGACATCGATTAATAACCGTGTTATAATAGTCACACTGGATTATTATTTTTCGTTCTGCTTTTATTACGTTTTTTTGTTGTTGTCGTAAATAATCTTTTCCATTTATATTGTTGGCATTCTGTTGATGAACCAGACAGACACTGGAGATGAACAAATAGAGGTGGGTATATATAACGAGGCAGCCAGTCAGAGATGAAGTATAATATAACCAAATGTACAGTAACTGTTGTTACTGTACATTAACAACAGTGCTGCTGACAAAGAGTTACGGAAAGATTCTTTGCATGAGAGAGTAACAGCACCATCTACAACACGTCATCTGTGTTAACCGAGAGGTGAGTCAGGATTCATAGGTATATTTTGTATTTATTTGTATTGCCCCATGTCTCACTTTTCTGTCCTAGAAAGTGGTGACTGATTTATGAGTCACTACTGCCCCCCCCCCCCTTTCCCTCCCTGGAGCACTGCAGGCAGGGCTGGTGGCAGGGTTTAATAACTGCTACTTCTCAAAATAAATATTCTACAGTTCAAATAGGGGCACTTCATCCATATTTGGAACTCGTCCAGAGAGCAGCAGATGTTTGCGTTTAGCTTTTTTACTGACACTGTCAACCGCCATTCTTGACATAATACAGTAGCTAGGTCCCATAGAATGTTTGTTCTGAATATGATGGAGTCACCCACATCATGATAGCCTGGAACTCACCTATGCTTTCTATGGCAGAAACTGTGCACAGCTGCTGGACATGAGACTAATTAATTAGAGCGACAGAGAGAGAGAGAGGAGTGTGTTTGTGTACGTCAATTTAACAAAGGTGCAGTCGATCAGAAATCAGCAGAGAGTGATCGACGTTTGCGTTACTCTATGCCGTATTGAAGTGGACTCGGACCCAGACTTTTTACATATTACATAACATTTTTGGGGTCTTTGAAAAAGAAAAACTGAAAACACCTTATCAGGCCTATGAATGGGCCAGGTTATGGTTACGTCAAGCTTACTCATATAGTTGTGACGTCATCATCATCATCACAAGGTGTGTGGATGTGCACTTTTCTGTTCCTATGGTCTCACAGTCAGTGGGGTGAGTGAGTCAGTCAGTCAGATGGGCAGACTGTGTTTGTTCCCATAGCAACAACGTCATATCACCCGTCCCTCTGCCTCTCTATACCCAGCAAAACAACAGACTGACTCTCTCCTCACTGTACTCCACTGGTATAAACTGTACTTCACTCCACTGGTATATAAACTGTACTTCACTCCAACCGCCTCGCTTCAGGACTCAACTCACACAGTGACTGATTCCCTCCCGTCTTTGTTCTCATGGCCTGACGCTCCTCCTTTACACTCATTACGTTAAAGTCATTGCCCTCCTTCACTCAGGACGGTCAAGCTTAAGATGCTCCCCCTTTTTTGAATCTGAGCCATGGCCTACATTCCCTCCTTCTTCTTGCTCCCTCTGTCCCACTTTCACCCCTCTCAAAAAAATCTTCCCGTTCTTTCTCTGTCTCACTCTCCCTGCTCTCCCTCGAGACTCACACTGCCTCACAGTATGTCGCTCTCTCCTTCCAAGATTCACATGCTCGGGTCAGCGAAGGCGATAAAACTGAGGAGCTGTTGAATCAACAGCTTGACGACTATAAAGTCTGGTTTTTGGTTGGAGTTGCTATGTATAAACCATAGCTCGTCGCAGACGAGCTATGGTTTATACATAGCAACTCCAACCAAAACCAGACTCGGTAGTGCTGTCGCCTCACAGCTTTATGTTTGTGAGGAAACAACAACAGGATCTGTACAGGTGACTCTGTAACTGCGACAGTGTAGCCTTGTAGCCTTAGCCTACTACAAATGGAAAGGCACCCTTTTTATAACAATTCACTCTGAGACTGTACAAATGGACTGTTATGGGTCCATTTTGACACTCTCGGGTAGCCCATTCTCCAAACCAGTATATGTCGCCCCTCACGCACACAGCTGTCGGTTGTAGTGTTGTTGACATTGGCTTGGCAGGTATTAAAGAACATCTCTCATATGTGTCAAAATCGCGGGGGTCCGCGGTAGTCTGGCCATTCTTTAACCGGCAGCTTTACAAGCCGCTGGTAACAGACTAAAACACACCGATAGACCCTGTGTAGTCCACGCTCTGCAGGAAGCAGTGGTCAGCTCTCTACTGACAGCATGACACCAGAGAAAAGAGAAAACACAAGAATATAGTAAAGTGACACTACCCACAAACTTAATGGATGCTTCCAACCCCTGCCCTCTGGCCAGAGACTCACAACAATGGATTCGGGAACAGTTTTCTCCCAACAACAGCGACCCGGGCTCAACCAGGCTGGGACATAATGGGCACGTTCGGAAATACCACACCAGGGTGCACTCGCCTATTAGTTTGCATTGCATTCAGTGCGCTTGTTTTCGAACGCGCCCAATAACAGTGAATGCCACAGACGAAAAACTGTCTAAAGTCCACACTATTTATCCATAAGGTATAAATGATGGATAAGGGGTCAGGACAACGAGGCCTTTTCGTGGAGGGGTCAGAATGAAATTTGGGACATAGACTGTTTTTCGTCTGTGGTACTCTTTTACTGTCTCCTGCCTTTTAACTGGCTACTTTCTAAAATATACTAAAATATCCTCTTCATTTTGTGATTGCGGTTTATTGTGTTGCTGTTTCCACTGAATGGACAATACTGTATATGTACAGTTATTTGCAAACCACTCAAAGCCTGTAGTCAGTTGAAAACACAGAACACTACCTAAAAGCAACGCAAGCGTCAACACGCTTGCCCTCTTTGTGACACTGAAATATGTGATGTTTTTGGTCTGATCAAAAACATGTGTGAAAAGCATGGTTCTGCCGGCTGGAGCCTCTCATTTCATCACACAGCTCAAACTGCTGCTCAAGAGAGTGCAGATGGTTTCGGGTGGCCTGCCAGACCCCCCCCTTGTTTAGTAAAACACTATTAGCAATTATGTCCCAAACGTAACCACTTTCAACCTGGCGTCGCTATTTTGGGCGTGCCATTAAAGACATTTTTGGAATAAGGCAGAAGTGGTTAAATTATAACAAACTCAACAAAGTTCAGTCGGTGCATAACGTTATTTTACATATTTACTTGTGCTACGTGCTCATTGTGTAGTTAAAGATGGAGTGCCTCAATTCATGTGTCTGTGAGGTGAGAGTACTTCATTAGACACCCTGGAGTCGTTATTATGTGCAATGGTGAATTAACTTTGTATTTAGGGTTTCTTCCTGACCTTGACAGTCAAACGGGCCAATGAAATAAACAGTAATATAGTGACATCACATTATCAGCCCCTCCCCTAACCCCTCCCCCTTTATCATACAACTACAGCTGTGGGTGCGGCTTCAGTTCAGGTGGATCACCAGCCATCACCACCCTCCAGGCAAACCAGGCATACTTAATGAACTGGTGGGCGTGTCCACATAAAAGCATGATTTTAACAAACACTGTACACGTTTTGGAACAAGTTCTTCCTCCTTATATTATAATAATACCTGATGATCATGTTTTAGGGTGGAGAAAAATCGTGGCACTCCATCTCTTTCATATACTAGATTTTCAGGTTTTGCCATGTGTCAAGTGTGTGTGTGTGTGTGTGTGTGTGTGTGTGTGTGTGTGTGTGTGTGTGTGTTTTCCAGCCTTACCGGTGAGGAACAGCAGCAGTCCTATGAAGGGCAGCAGAGTGATGTTGAGCGTGCAGCACAGAGCCACGCAGGAGATGATGAAGGCGATCAGGAGGATGAGGAAACCGATGACCATCAGAGCAGCCACACCCTGGGCCCAAGCTGCACACACACACACACACACACACACACACACACACACACACATAAATGTTAATGACAGACTTCATCACACGTTACTCTACCTCGTTGTGTAGCTACATATAAATAAGTAAGGTCATGTTTGGTAGTTTTCTAATACGGAACCATTTAAAATGAATCGTTCCATATCAACCCAGGCACACTAAGGAGATACATTTTATATCTTTAAAAAGCATCACAGTATAATATAAGCCTCATCCTTCAGCCAAACACGACCTGCGACAAGACATTTCTGGCAATTAACAGCCGTTATTGTCCTGTTGGGTTTGTCCTGTTGTTGACATTCCGGGGCCGGTCAGTTCACTTAAGCAGACAAAAATAATGAAGAGCACATTCCGAAAGATTTAGAAAGTTTAGTTGGTGAAAGACACAGAAACAGACTTTATATACAGCTATTTATACAGCTATTTTCAGTGCATGGCAAAATGTATTTTCTAAAAACACGCCACGTACGGCAGCACTTTCAGACTTATCGTGCGTGTGGGTTTTTTAGCCTGTCCTGACAAACACCGTGAATGTGCGTGCTGGCTGACATATAGCCTACAGCAGCAACATGACGCAAATGAATGCCACAACCTACATCATGATCCCATAGAAAACCGGGAATATGGCTTAATGGCTTTGTCTTGGTTTCTGTCACCATGTGAATGGATGGATTAATTATATAACTATGATGATCTGGTATGAAATTACAGCGGCGTGCAATAATGAGACCCTTAAACTGTGTCTGGTCGGTGGTGTGCTGATGATCTCAGCACATTTAAATTTGTATTTTAGTCAAATAAAAAAAATCTTAGTTCGGATGATGCAAAACGTATCGTGCAAAACGCAACACTTTTGCATCACGAGCCTTTTGCGTCAGCCTGTGTGGACTTATACACGCCTCTTTCTCAAGGTATGCTAGCTGCTCTACTCTCTTTGATGAATAAATAAAATTGCTAGGTTTCGCGGGCCCAAGGGTCACGAAACGTATCAATGAAAACATATCTCACCGTTTTTTTGAGTCAAAACACGTGCACTTGTGACTCGTCTCTCTACAGTTTCAACACACTGCTGTACATACAGCACACACACACACACACACACACACACACACACACCTAGAATGCTGCTCAGCCCATGCTTTAAATTATTCACATCTCCATGTGTGTGTGTGTGTGTCTGTCTGTCTGTCAGTGGTGTACGGCAAGTGAGAACATGATAAGTCAAATGCCCGAGGGTGCGGAGGGAAGTGTTACCATGGAACGAACACACACACACACACACACACACACACACACACACACACACACACACACACCTTTAACTTGTCGAACTGGTTGAGTTTTCTGTGATAGCTGTGTGTCACTCATGCTCACTGCTCAGTAATACACATACTATATATACAGCTCTAACAACTGTCCTTAACCGTTTAAGCTATGAAAATAGCTCACAGCGCAGTTCATTAAAATGTTTTTCTTTAATATTTGAACATTTGAGAATATGTTTAGCTTATAATGCCCAAAATAGGGATGTCAAGAGTGAAAGTGGTTAACCCATTTTGACCTGAGATCAGATTCTAAAAATGTCTTCTACATCCTGACGGTTTTCTGAAAAAGCTGTGTTTCTATGTCAGTGGTTCTTTGTTTTTTCAAAAACAGCAGACCTACAAGCTCGTAGCGCGCCACTCGGTGGCGCGCTATGAGCTTGTAGATCTGCTATTTTTCAATAGCTAAAGCGTAACATAATGCTAACACCAAAAGGGGTTCCCGCCCCAAAAGTGGTTAAACATGTATAGCCTGGGACCCAAACTAATAACCTGAATCTCAACAAGCTCATTAAAATGCATTACCCCCACCATAGTAACAAGATCCACACTGCTCTATTGAAATGGAAATGTGTGCCACAAAAGTGGTTTGCAAACACAATCTACAAGAGCAACAGTCCTGTTTTACAGAATCAGCATAATGATACATGAAGTATCCCACAGCTTTTTTACAAAACCAAAAGTTTATTTCATGATCCTTTACATCTGGCCACAAATCCACAGAAATCCACCCACTCAGCTTTAAGTGGAAATATACTGTACCTGTCTGGACAAGAACAGACAAATTACACTATCCAGTAAGCAATTTTATGCGCAAATCTGGTAAAACCTTGTCGTCATTACATGTTTTTTTTCGAAAATAATAAGGTTTATATTTTCAGTAGGAGTAAGGCTATAATCAGTGAATAAAACCTGCATTTTTCAGAAAACCTTCAGGAAAAGATAAGAGTTGGATCTGAATGTAAGATGAACCGCATCTGTATGTATTGTAACCATGCTGGAACTGTAATAGATTTATCCAAAAGGTTTGGAACTTTGGAACTATGAGTTTCCTTCTACAGTAGGTTAACAATGAATGACTGGGCTCATCATTTAAAATCAGTGTTTCCGATCGATCATTATCAGTGAACATAAGAGGCCTAAAAGGAAAATAGAACGGTGCAATTCACTAAGAATGACAACATACACATTGATGAGTTGTTGAAGCTATACGCGCTCAAAAGAGTGGGCATACTTAGTTCAAAACCTATGCTGACTTACACACACACACACACACACACACACACACACACACACACACACACACACGCACACGCGCACACACACGCGCGCGCACACCGAGCAGCAACCAGCGAGCAGCAATAAACATTCATGCATAGTGCATGCTTACACAACACAAGTATATAATACGAGTACTTAGCATAAATCCTCAACAGCTATCTTCCCCCATACAGTACATGACACTGGCTGCTACCCATCTTCAGACAGAATAAACCTTTTTTTCCTCCAATAATTGACTTCCCCACAATGAGTATACGTTTCAATAATTACATACTGCACTATGAGTAGACTAGAGTACGTTAATTTCAATCATTTCATTCTCCATAAATGCACTATTTTGTTGAGTGCATACATTTCCACAGCAGGAATTATGGAACCACAGCATCACTGTGATAAGCTTTATAAACTTTATAAGCACACTTATCTGTTCCCTAGTCCCTACAAGTCACTTTTTTTTTACAGGTTCCAACATGTCAAATCAAATTTATTGTAGAGCTGCTACATGCTAGCGTTGTGTATTTTATGTAGGCTACTTTAGGGGTGGGGAATCCCATAGGCTAGGGGGTGACATAAAAAGATAATAGCCGTTGTGTGAATTATGGTTGTGTTGCTCCTCAGAGGCGAGCCATCTAGATTAAACTATACCACATAGCTCCTCTGATATGCAGTACATGGAGTCTCACCAGCAAGGAGTTTGGCTGGGAGAGCGAGATCACATGCAGAGATTCATGCTATCTACCGCAGCTCCCCTCACCTCACCTTTTTGTTTTTATCATTTTTATCCCATGATTTTGTAACCCATTTTTCACCCCTGTGTCAATCATCTAATGTGATCCTGGGCTCTTATACACAGTACCTCCGCCAACCTAGTCCCCATATATGGGGGACAAGGGGAGAGCAACGGACTTGAACTCATGCTTCCTTCATGCCTGAGTGTCCAAGTTGCTCCTTGACACCTGACAGGGGGGGAGTTTCCCTGGTTGGACGTATAGCGCGTGGAAGGAACACGTTATTCCAACCAGTTCCTTTCCCCTCCATCAGGCGCCCCGGCTGGCCAGGGGGAGGCAGTTTTAGAGACCAGGATTACTGCATGTTTTTGTGAGGGTACCTACCCTAGGGGACACGGGGAGAACATGCAAACTCCACACAGGAAGGCCCTTTCGCCAACCCCGCCTTCGGGTATGGTCACTGATGACACGGAGGAGGAAACACGCCGCCAGCACCCACAGCGGGCGGGAATCGAACCCAGGACCTTCAAGCTGTGAGGCGACAGCACTACCAACTGCGCCACCGTGCCCCTCACCTCACCTTTTGAACAGATGTCTGGTAGGAGGACTCAATTTCGTGCTGGCTTCCCACTATGTGAAATCTACCAATTCCACCATTGGACAGGTTAAGAAAATTGTGTCTGACCCCTCCCACGTACTATACCCTGAGTATCGGCTAATGCCATCAGGTAGGAGGTACGAGGTCCAAGCGTGCAAATATAATAGATATATTGCACTATAGTCATCTCTGTCTTTTCGTTTTTCCATGTCTCTCCAGCAAGGTATCATTAAAAACCATCAAAGTGCAAAATCAGAAGATAATGCTGCCCAATAGAGCCATAATGAATCAAATGGGGTGGATCACCTGGTCAGTAGCGCATACCATTAAAAAATGCTCTGTCCTCTTGGGTTCAAAAATCACTATGTAAATAAAGCAAAACTTTATCCATAGTCAAGGAAAGTTTAGTAGTACTAAATGGTAATAACGATTTAATACAGCTCAACACATTTCATAGTCTAGACTCTAGCAGCATGCTGTGTGAGGAATAGTTCAAATAAGTCTCATTCAGAGAACTTCAGACAGATATTGTGTGACCACCAAGGTGTTGAGTGATGTGTCGGGCTAGGAAGCCAGTCAGTGACACATGGCAGTGGAGATAAGACAGATTGCTCTCCGCGGGGAATAGAATAGCCCTGCTGTGAAAGAAAACATTGCGGAAACATTGAATGTCCGAAAACGTTTCCGAGTGGTGCCAGCCACTCCTATATGCAGCTATGTGTGTGTGTGTGTGTCGTTATGTGTCGTGTGTGTCGTACAGTACAGTACAGTACAGTACAGTACAGTACAGTACAGTACAGTACAGTACAGTACAGTACAGTACAGTACAGTACAGTACAGTACAGTACAGTACAGTACAGTGCGAGTAGCCTACAGCAGTAATTCCTAACCTGTGTGCACTTACTAGTGTGCCGTTTGAAATGGCCATGGGTGTGCCGTTTGATTTGAACAAAAGTAGCCTCGGTACCCAGGCTTGTATTTGCGTTGAAAAAAAAGTAACAGCAATAGATAGATACTGCAATAGATACTGGGCTTAGTGGGCTGCCATTCGTTCCGTTGTTGTTGCATCGCTGTTGTTGCCCATCCCCACCAGTTTAATGACCCTCGGCCATAGGAATGCTAATGTATGGCTTTGTTTACATGGGGCCCATCATCTACTCGCATGGCACGTACTGTGTAAAAAAGAACCACCGCTTGCCTGTGTGCGTTCCTAACCTCGCGTCACCAGGCTTTCAGTGCAGTTCCTGCTGGTGCGTTCACGCGGGCAGTTGAAACGTTGCGAGTTTGATGTGGAGCAGCTATACATGCATCATTTCATCTTTTCCTTTGACAATGAAGTGTAGACGTTTCATTTGCCCCATGTGAACGCAACACAGGGGCCTGCTTTTTGCTGGTGTCTTTTAAGCTGACCTACAAGCCCACGCTGTGTTGCAAAAGCGGCTGTGGTGGGCTTACAAATCGCCGGGGGCTGAGTAACGGCAGACAGAGACGACACTATACAGAGAAGAGAGAGAAGGAGAGTCTCAAACGTAACTTTCAAGTGAGAAGAATATAATATGCTAATATATATATATATATATATACAACTAGCCATCTTGTATATATGAGAGGAAATATTTTGTTCTGGTTTCAAATACATTGTAGCAGCTGTGCGCACGTGACGTGTGTATCGTATCTAGGTATGCTCTGGGATTTTTTTGGGCTATGAGAAGTGTGGCCTGGCAGAAAAAAGGTTGGGAAACACTGGCCTACAGTGCAGCACCACTCACTTCGGACTGGTGTGATGTTTTATTATTATTTTAAAAAGAAAATAGCCAATCTACACAAGCTCACAAGGTGTAGCCTCTATAGATCTTGTAGATCACTAATTGTATGTGACACTGTAATGTCGGGCATTAGACAGTTTACCCCCCCAAAAAAATTAAAAACATAAAAAGTTGAACTATGGGAACAATGATATGCATGCCGGTCCAAATTAATTATGGTATCCGTGCTTTTTAAACAGGTTCATGAAAAGTAATACCAGGACCAATTTCTTGATGAAATTCCATACATTTTTGATTGAATTCTTGATGAAATTCCCTCAAAATGGAGCTGTTCCAGCGGTAACCTTTTATACAGCTCCTTGGTATGCTGGTTGACTCGAACGATAATGGCAACAATGCTGTCCCTTGTTGGTGACAGAGGAGGTAGAACCTACAACATCACCCCCCAAAGCAGTCTGTCAGAGACATTACAGGTGCGAGAGAGAGAGTTTCAGTGCTGTGTGTGTGTGTGTGTGTGTGTGTGTGTGTGTGTGTGTGTGTGTGTGTGTGTGTGTGTGTGTGTGTGTGTGTGTGTGTGTGTGTGTGTGTGTGTGTGTGCAGTGAATAACCACTATTATAAAGCATAATTATTCATTAATAGTTGGTCTATAAATAGCATTGTCAACATGGTACGAAGTATTGGCAGCCATCTTGAAGTGAGTATGGCATCATCTCTTCCCACAAACTAATAGAATCTGGCATACAAGTTACTGGAGATCATTTTAATACAGATATGACAACAATAAACTGAGAGAGAGAGATCTTGGCTTGTGAAAGTATCTGAATTATATTTTCATCCAAATTCCTAAACTATAGGTGAAGTGCTGCAATAGAGTTCACCTGTTTATGCTAACATTGAAAGTTAGAGCCAAGTGGATTCCCAACAATGGAACTCAAATGAAGAAATAACTGTTATATGATTGTTGTTAGTGTTGTTGTCGTCATTATTCGTTTATTGTACACAATAACTCAAATGAAAGACTTCAATTGTAATGAGGGACGGAACACCAAAAGCAAAGGAATGCATTTATGTTAATTGTTACAGTTGTGATTTAAGGGTGTGTACGCTTTATTCTGGTTTGTTTTAATGATAATTTATGAACAGCAATAGCTGACAACTGGTTCAAGTTGTTCTCTTTGGAATTCAAGCTACATCTACTTTGTTTTAAGTAAAGCTTTCTGTTAAAATATCCATTAAACTTCCCCCCCCCCTGGCTTGCATGGGTCCCGTCTCCCCGAGGTTGTGAAGGGACGACCTAACAACTGACTAAAGTTCAGTTCGTCCTGCCTCTTCCCGTGGGCTACTCGGCCCTAGTAGGCCCATTTGGCCATTTCGATATACGGTAGCTTTATTTCCGTCCTTCGTATTACAAAGGACTATGAATGTTTAGTTTTACAACGAACTCTCCAAACAGAACAGACTAAACTGGCATGGCCTGCATTGTCCTACATCGCCACGATGTAACACAACGTTTACTTACGGAATTCCATGAGCGACTTGCAGTCCCAGTTCTCATTCCTGCCTCGACACTGGCTCCACATATTGGCGTAGTGCGTCTTGGCGTCTTCGTCCTCGACCCATCCCGACTGCGCGGCGATGGCAACGATGTCGAAAATAACAGCGAAAAGCAGCAGCAGGGGCAATATCCACCTGCATCTGGGGTAGGCGATCCCACAGCGAAACATGACCGACGATTATGGATCTCAAACGAGGCGAGATAGAAAGGATACGCAGCGATCAGCAAGCGCTTGTATGCAGCCTGTGCGTGTTTGCGCAAAAATATAGACTGGATACCGTATATTGTGTGTGTTGCCGGCCGCCTTGCACCGTAAGGTTAGAATAACTATATTGAAGACAAGCGCCCCACCCGAGTGCGTAATGTACGAGTCAACAGTGAACCTGTTTGGGAACCTGTAGGCTGGGCTTGCTGTCTGCTCGGATGGGGCTGGCCCAGAGCCGAAGGTCAGACGAGCTGAGTCAAGCCCAACCCCATTGCATTGACAGTTTCATATTACACTGTCTGGTGGTAACTGACTAACTGTTTAGTGTTTACATGCCAATGATGATGCCATTTCATTTAATCAGCACTGCCTACATAAATTAAAAAGGACAATATATTATATGGGGGAAAGCCGCTCCCAAAACCTTTTCATTATTACTACAATACTAGCAATTGCAACAGCAACAGGTATAACGAACCGTGCATGTCGTGTGGGTTTAGGTGGTGGATATTGGGGATAGCAGTACATTGTGTTAACACAAGGTGGCCGTGGCGGACAGGACATCCAGGTTGTAATGGTAATGGTATCACTATCAGGTGAGTGAGTCTTTGTACACTTTCTCTTACCAGCTCAAACTCTCTCACACCTTTACTGCATGCATGGAGAGAAAATGCTATTCACAACGATACTTAGAATATGAAGAAATAAATCAATAATGGACTATCAGAACAGATGTTGTGGAACATTTTTAGGAAGTGTATAAGGACGCCCTCATGTGGTCTATACAAAATCGTGCAACTGTAAACTGACCTTCAGATTCTTCTATCTATTATTTCTAAATGATCGACCAACCATGTACAAATGATGATTAGCTAGGCCTATGTTATATAGGCCTAGCTAATAGGCCTAGAATCCCCTAGATTAAGCTAGATGTATGCCTTATGTAGGCCTTATGTATGCCAATACATCAAATTGAAAATACAATATGTGTTGTAAGTGCTGTTTGTCAGCTTTGAAACATTTCCATGACAAACCCACTGATGCACCAATTCTATGGGTTTAGGTCTACCGCAGGCATGAAGAACTTCATTGTCCACAGGTTGCATTCCTTTTGCTTTGCTTTTAATTCAAATAAAGTGCATAGTACAACTACAAACGTTTACTCAGTCTTCCATGCTACTGGTAAAAACCATGTATCCACGTAGGTGCATGCCTTCTCCCCCCACACCTGTCCATAATTAAACCCTAGGCCTGGGAGGCGTGCCCGTCTGTGCCCAAAACAATAACCCAATTAGCCAACTATCTACAGAATATTCTCCAAACTAATAAGGCTAAATAATAACATAAATAATAATCAAAAAATACAAAACACAGTGAAATGGCTTCTACAATATGCAATATAATTTTGACTGATATTATGCATTTTCTACAGCTCTATTTGGAAATAGCATGATGATTTGAAACAAAGCGCTTTTTCAATACTCCATCGTCATGACACCCATGTGTGAACACAGAATTAGGCCTAATGCAATCATTAGACTAGATATCAGATGGCCATACGTTTTTTTTCTTTCAGGTTTGGCTGGTCATGGAAATATTGCCATAGCTATCCTTTGCAATGCCACTATTAAACACTTCTTGATGTTTTCTTATTTCTGCTAGTATCCACAATTGTCTTCTTATTTTATAGTACCCATTGGTTTTTGGCATTCACCATTTCTTCAGTTCTCTCAGGTAAGTGAGAAGTTTCAAGTGGTCAAGTACACTCTTTCCAAGTCCTTTCCAAAGTCCACAAAAACAGCCCAGCAATGTAAGGAAACATAAGTTGTAAAGTTGAACATAAAAGGGCTAAAGAAATACTATTGGTCCGTGCACTGACCACAAAAGACTATAATAACCATTGGATGCTATATTCAGGTATAAAAGATAACGTTGTTTTGTCCAAATTCAATCAGCATTTGGTGCATCTTCTGGAGTTGTCCAACTAACTTTGAATATTCTAAAGGATTTGTTCTTAAATGAGGTCCAGAGAAACCCACGAGATAAAGCTTCTGTGAGATGAAGCATGAACTTTAAGCCAAGTGGTATGCTACAGGCTAGACCAGACTATAGACCGATTCACAGAGGGTGCGGCCATTACTGAGGTGTACCATTAAGCGCAACAGCACTGATTAGCTACACCTGGCCTACGGAGCACCTGCTCCATGGATTACACCTCAGTAATGGCCGCGCCCAGGGCACCCCTCTGTGAATCGGTCTATAGACTTGTGGTTGGAATGTGAAATTTGTAACCTGAATATGAGAAAATGTTCCCTGGCAATTTGTCTCACTCTCATCACAGTATATCATCACAGGTTGTTAATAGACGCGTAGTCATACCAAATAAACTACACACACAAAAACAATCCTACTCTGACAGCGGTCTTATTTGGCACTCCCTTAAGTTGTAACAAAACTTTGGATGTGCATGAAGTCTTCTGTCACTTGCTCACTTCTTTATGGAAGCACAGCACCCTCACATTTATGACGTGAGATATACTTTCAAAAGGACGAGCTCAACAAGATCTACCCACTGGAAAAAACAATTGTACCATTGCTGAAAATAGTTTAAATATATAATGTACCAGTCAAAAAACACTTTCTGTTTTAAATAGACACTCATGCTTTCTTTCTCTAATATATATTTTTTATCCCACGATTTTGTAACCCATTTTTCTCACACTCATGCTTTCTAAGGTGTGATTTGGGGCCCTAAGGATGGATACAAAATGAATATCAACATCCTACTACTGTCTAATAATTAGATAGGGAGGGGCGTGAAATTATGACAGGCAGTTTCTGCTGTCAAAATATGACCCCCCCCCCCCCGCCGCCCCAGTCAAAAACACTTTTGTTTTTTAAATAGACACTTTCTAAGGTGTGATTTGGGGCCCTAAAGATGAATACAAAATATCCCATTGACAATGAATGGAGAATGTTACTGGGCCACTGCCCATGCTCCATATATGGAGATGGCCTGTTCTGACATCACAACACCCCATATTTGGGCATGCCTGACACAAAACATGTATAGGAATAAAGGGACACAGAGAGACAGATACAGAAATCTCCATATATGGGCATAAAAGGGACACAGACAGATGGGTGGAACGGGTACCCTGACACGGGTACATTGGGCATTGCATAGCCGGGTGAGGCATGGATCTCCAACTTCCATCGTTACCGACTCGGTGCTCTACAGCCGGGCACCAGTCTAGTATATATAAGAGATTATCATTCAAATGTTTGGCATTGGGGTTTTTCCTCCAGCAATACTGTTCTGCTCCAAATCTAATGCTAAAGCTCCACATGACATTTCTTCATTTGATTGTTCTTTTATTTACCGGTAAGTTCTATTTAACTCCTTTCTTAATTTCTTTCTGATACATTTTATTTACTTTACTCGCACTTGCTCTTCTCCTGATTCATTATAATCATCACATTATCATTGTCTTGCTCATCGACTTCTTTGTCCTCATTGCCTTGTAAATGCATTTGTGGAACCGGAGCAAATGCCTACATTAAATCTTGTGAAACCTCAAACGTGTGTTGTGACATATTCTGTGTTCCCAACACTGCAGCAGCAGCAGGGAGTCTCACATTCTCGGGTATAATAGATTTCAGGAGGTCGTCTCCGAGTGCCTGTCTCTTGCCTGACAACAGCATTCCCCCCCAACAACCAAGCAGTGAGAATAGAGAGAGGCTGCAGGCCCTATGATCTCTTTACATAGCTGACAGATGAAACTCAACCACTGAACGGTGTCTAAAAGACTGTGTCGGCGTTCTGAGTACCTCCTTATGTGCAGTGCGTTGTTTGTGATTTAATTGACAAACCAAGAAATAGAAACAAACCTCTGCCTTCTTTGATGAAGTCATATTGTGGGTTTCTTTTAGGACCAGGAAGTGAAAACAGATGAATCAATTCACATGAATAATTCGGTAAAGGTTGTGCTAGAAGGGAATGTGATATTGTTTACTCTGAGGACTGGTTGGAGTGTTGTAGAATATATTTCAAATGTTTTTGCACAAGGTGGATTGTCTCATATTTTGTAAAATAACACAAGGCTCACGTATCACTTCTGGGGTCATTTTAACATCTACTCAGGCTTTTGTGTGTACCCCAGATTTTTTTTTCTTTTGATTCAATATTTCGATATTTATATTCCTTTGATCAGAAACACCCACTTCCTATATAATTCCATTGTAACTCCAAACTCAGTTTTAACCATGCAAACACACACCCCTGGTTTTGGTGATTGATATTGTCCTTTATTATTTATTATTCTAATGCATGAGAGAGGCTTGTTAGTTGTTACTTTTACTCAATCAAACTTGTTTCATTTGATTCAAATGTGTTTCTTTATTATTAAAATAGTGAATAACGTTTCTGTCAAAGCCAGATGACATTGTATGTTGGTAATGTATCCACTATCCATTAGTTATCCATAATGTGCCTGGGGGATCCTGGTGCCTTGATCATTTAGAGTAGACATTAGGCTCCCAGCAAGCATGAGGACTTGGGTTCGAATCCGGCCCACAGTCTTGCCTCACATGTTTCTTGTATGCCCTTAGTTTCCTGTCTCTCTACAATCTCCTGTTTTAAAACATACAATAATAATGAAAAGGGGAAAAAATGCTCAAATGTAATGCTATCTAGAGAAGCTTCTTTGAATAGAATATATGGTTGATTATAATTGAAAATATTGGTTATAATTCAATCACTGATTAATGATTGAATCCTAGCACCACAAGAGGGAGTCCTCACACTTTCTAGACATTGTATTACAAATGTTCTGTACACACAGATAACCTTATTTACTTTAGGGGTCACATTCATACAATGTTGGGCAAGTCAGTCAGCAAGTAATATGTTACTCTTGGCTTTGTTTTTTTTTCAACCAAGGTTCATGTTTTAGGTTGTAAATTGTAACACAAACATATTTGTGTTTTTCTTTTTTTTTCAGTTGCAGCTTTAATTCATTTTTGACAGGGTTAAGAAAATATGAAATGAAAATAAATTAACACTCATCTTTTACTTTCTCTAATTACAACCTGTCCTGAAACATAAACCTTTGTTTAAGTAATAATATTACTTAACGTGCGGTATCAAAACATATTTGTAATACTCTTTTTAATTGTTTTTATTATACTATATTACTTTTGCTACCCCCCCCCCCCCCCCCTTCCACATTCTGAATGTGTACAACAGGCCTACACCCTGTTTATCCAGCTCCTTTTTATAACTGAATTAACTTTATTGAAATAATAAAGAAAACCGTACAGCTAAAGTGCCACCACGGCACTGAACTGTGGTGCAAAGAACTGACAGGTCAAAAATAGACTAAACACAGTAGCTGCGCATCATGCGCATGGTTTGGTCAAACTCATGGATGAAGAGACACTAAAGTTTGTACAGCTGCATCGGCACTGTGTATGTCTCACACTGATCACCTCGGTTGGATATGTTTGCATGTTCGATGGTCATAGTCCGGAGACGACACTGGGTAACAGTGCAGTAAGGCCTGACTCACACCTTTCGCAACAGATTTATGTACTGTATGCTTGTTGTATGAGATGTATAGCTGATGCAAGCTCACTAATGCATTTCCCTTAATGGGAGTGACATGGTTTGACACAACATTTGTGTTGTATGAGCGGGTGGGGGGGGGGGGGGGGGGCAGTCGAAACACCGCCGAAAGCCGTACAACACAAATGTTGCGTCAAACCATGTGACTTCCATTGGAAATGCATTGGGGCAAGATGTATCACACCCTTTGTATACATCTAGCATGCATCAATGTTGTATGCTAATAGATCGAAAGGTGTGAGTCGGGCCTAAGGAGACTGAAGATGTCTGATAACGTAACATCAGTGGTGTAAAGTAAACTAACTAAGTACATTTACAGTACTGTTCTTAAGAACATTTTTGAGGTATTTCTACTTTACTTTAGTATTACCGATTTCCAATACTTCTACTTCTACTCCATGTTCTCAGATCCAAATGTTGTACTTATACTCCAGTGTGCCTACATTTATTTGAAAACGTTAATACTTTTGATTATCATCACAAAACACCACTTCAGTATATAACATTTCGGCCATTTGAAAGTAGCCAATCTACAAGATCACTGAGCTTGTAGATCTGCTATTGTCAAAAGATTTGATTAGAAAACGTGAAATGGGACAGTGCACAATGAGTACTTTTATTTTTGGTATTGTATGTATGTACATTTTGATGCCAATACTGGAATTCCGGACTTTGCACTATTGATACGGTTACTCAAGTAAAAAAATGTGAAAATCTTCCACTGCTGCAAACATACTGTATATGCTCATCCTTTTGAAAGACTAGAGGTACTGTATACCGTACGGCTAATAGTTTTTGGCTCACTTTACCCTTTTTCAAATATCAAAAATAACATTGTAATACCCTGTAGCCTTCACTACAACAAAATCCCAGCCATTTCAGTGTTGCTCTAGTGTATTTTCTTTAATCCAAGAGGATATTGTTTTTTTACAGTACTAACATCCTTCCTGTGTGGGTCGAGACGACTCCAGGGAGAGGAAAACTGATCTCTTCGTCTCTGCTGCTGTCAAAACCACCACAAGTGGGCCTTCTCGGGTGTCCTCCCCTGTTCCTGTTCACTTTTACCCTCCTTTCCTGTCAGAACTTTGTGTCAAAAAAAGAGAGCTGTTGCATGAGCCCGTTATGATGCGGTTTTCTTTCTTTTTTATCACTTAAAAATGTATTAATCTTTGAACAATGACAAAAGAAAGAAAAGACAACTACAGAAGAAAACATACAGTACAAACAAACATGAAAAAACTAAAGAAATAAAATAAAATCGACATTGCTTTTCAAACATTGCATGTTACATTACATATTTCTAGGCATTTGCTGTTGTTACCCATTCCCCCATATTCTTATTCATTCTGTTCAGTCTTAAATGTTGTCCATTTGAACCCTTTGTCCTCCATTTCTTCTTCCTGTTATGATGCAGTTTCTTGGCTAAAAGCTTGATGTGGAACTGGTTTCACTGCTTTACCTATGCTGGCAATATATGTAGCTCGATCATCATCCAGTGTCTGTACATGCCAGCCTGCCACAATGTTTCTGTGTTCACTTGGGACTTCCACACTTGTTTCCTTCTGTCTTCCCCCTCAGTGTCCCCTGTTTGACTGCCTGTCTTTACTTTAACTCCAATTCATAATGCAATAGATATCCACCATATTCCATATGCGGGATAAGAAGGCCAGCTCTTACATTATGTATTATGAAAAGCAGATTTTAGTGTCATGTATCGGCATTCTGCACACAGTTTCAAACTGAATAAATCTGAATTGGGTTTTTTTTTCTTCACATCTTCACTTAGGTTCACCTATACGATATTGGAAGTACACATTTATTTGCAATATGTTTTGCGATACAAAAAAGGAGTTACTTAATTTCAGGGAAAGGGAGAGGGCGAGAGAGGGAGATTTAGGAGGGAGAGAGGGAGCGAGAGTGCCTATGCAATAAACCTGGAGCCTAGAACACGATGGCACTGATTGACATCAGGGTTATTTTCGGCTTGAAGTTCAAATGTAAAATTGGCAACCCTTAACATAAGAAAAATGTGAATTGGTAATTTGTCGGGTGGTCACAATGGTGTAGTAACTACACCATTGTGACCACCAGACAAAGAACTACACTGTAGTTCGTTCGTAAACATTTTGTCATACCAAGAAAACCACATGTAAGTGCTATGCAAAGTTCCTACTCTCACAGTGTCATTTGGCCATGCCTTCAAACTTTGGATGTGTAAAGGCCCATCGAGGCACGGCAAAGCCCCCCTCTCCTCGAGTCCTCAGTCATGTACCACTTGGCCTCACTCTTCCGTCACCTCTTTATGGAAGTGCAGTACCCTCCTCGACGGTACCACCACCGGGGGCGGCCCTGAAGTCCTGGCATATGACGGTCAGTCTGTACAAGTTCAAGATGACCACCAGGAAGTTCTTGATGGCAAAGAAGAGCAGCATCTGGTGGAAGACGTCGAAGTAGGTCATGACGCAGAGGCGCACCACCAGGAAAGGGCCGTCCTGGATGAAGAGCGCCTCCACCACGGACCACATGTCGGTGCTGTGCTTGGACATGATGGAGACCTGAGCCTGAGCGCCTCCCTCTCCCTCGTCGTCTGACTTGGAGTTCACCACTGTAGACATGGGAAGAGACGAGAGAACGGTGACACTTTATAGAGTATAATGATATTCGTGTTTGTGAATTGGAGGATGTCATTGAAGTACAACGACGGAGAGAAGGGAAACAGTCAGCTTATTACTCATCCTCATGACTCACACAAGTAGCATGTGGTCCATACACCAACTGACTGAACTGCCAGGCATCCCTTTGTTGGTGATTCTATGTTTCATGCCCCCAGGAAACCGTGGCAACCACTCAATACGTACATTGTCATTTCATCAATACACAAAGTGCCTGGACCCTTACGTGCAGAAAAACTGATATTTTGTCAGATGTCACACACACACACACACGCACACACAGACGCACGCACTCATAAAAGTATGCATACTACACTGTAAATCCTCAGTGACAATAAAATGTTGTCTCGAGAGACTAAGGGGTGTGTTTACATGCCTGTGCGCTCATAGTTGCCTGTGGTCTGTCTGTGTGTGCGCGGTTTGTTGTTTTCATTGTAAAACTGGTTGACCAAAATTTTTCTAGAGCAATGGACCCATAGACATCTGGAGCCATTTCACTAATTATTCCAGTCCATATAGCCTCTGTGACATCTGGGTCTGAGGTGTTTATTTCACAGAAATATAAAATAGTTGTCAATGGCTGATTAGAAAAATATGCAGGGGTGGTTCCTTGGCCTGCTGGCAGCATGACCAGAAGATTTGCCGCTGATCAACCCACTGAGATTTGCTCTGGATTCACAGACAGACAGACAGGGGTGAGAGCAATCTCCTTTGGCCTGGTGGAGACTGGAGATAATTAAGAACAAAGTGGGTTGATTTGTAGAAGCATAAGCATTTTTGGCTAAGTGCTCTGAATGCATTCTGATTTGAATGGTCCATATGTGTGTGCTTATCATTATTCATTCGTCATTTACGCTCTATTTCTGCTTAAAGGACCACTTCACCACTTTTCAATCTGTCTTCATATAATAGGTCCTCACTAATAATCATGGTAAAATGGCACAATTTTTTCCTACTCAGTCTGTGTCTCATATCACGGCTGTGGGCAGTTTAGAAACCGTCTTCCAGTGACATCATCATTAGGCAAATGTTTAGATTTTCTTTATCGTGAGAACGATGACTTCCATTTTGGCATTGCAACTTTTCAGGACTAGAAAGCCTGCAGTTTTTATTAGCTTGTATTCCCCACCGATGATGTCACTGGAAGACGGTTTCTGAGCTGCCCACAGCCCGCCTATGATACACAGACCGAGTAGATGATAAATGATTATTAGTGAGGACCTATTATATGAAGATAGGTTGAAAAGTGGTGAAGTGGTCTATTCAAGAAATTGTCATTGTTTTTTTTCCTCCAGCAATAAGTTCCTGCTCCAAATCTAGTGTTAAAGCTCCACAGCTAGGACTGTTCTTTATTCGATTGTTCTTTTATTTGAATGTTCTTTCTTTCTTTCCTTTACTTTCCCTCTTTCTTCATTATAATCATCACATCATCATTATCTTGCTCATTAACTTGTTCTTCCTCATTGTCTTCTTTTAAGTGCATTTGTGGAACCAGAGCAAATGCATACATTGTGAAACCTCAACACGTGTGTTGTGACCTACTCTGAGTTGCCAACACTGCAGCAGCAGCAGGGAGTCTCACTTTCTCGGGTATAATAGATTTCAGGAGGTCGTCTCCGTGTGCCTGTCTCTTGCCTGACAACAGCATTCCCCCCCAACAACCAAGCAGTGAGAATGGAGAGAGGCTGCAGGCCCTATGATCTCTTTACTATAGCTGACAGATGAAACTCAACCACTGAACGGTGTCTAAAAGACTGTGTCGGCGTTTCGAGTATGTCGAGGGTGTGATAAATCGGCATTTTATAAACCGAACATAAGAAAGAACCCTTCTTTTGGAGCCTTCTTCGGTGAGGTCATTGTGGTTTTCTTTGAGGCTCAAGAAGTGAAAACACATGAATACATTTGGATGAATAATTCAGCAAAGGTGGAGATAGAAAGGAAAGCGATATCGGCTCAGCTGTTTTTCCATTGTTTATGCAGAGGACTGGAAGGGGTGTTGTGCTGACTTTCTCGAATGTTTTTCGCCAAGTTCTAAACATGTTTCAGCTTGTTTGGACTGTCCAAGATTGGCTAAAGTTACATACAGTACAATAACACAAGGCTATAACTGCTTAAGTAACCCTGATGCTTAATGTTAAGGACTTAACAGCACACGCACACGCACACGCACACACACACACACACACACACACACACACACACACACACACACACACACACACACACACACACACACACACTTACCGGCCAGCTGTAGAGGGAACTGTAACATGCTCCAGGTCCATACTGCTAAGATGATGTACACCAGCTGAGGGCTGTCTCTAGAAACCAAACATGTGGAAAGTACAGAAACATTCAGTTCCTGCGGTTTTCAATAAAGTTTAACGGGTTCAGACTAATTTAAATGGAAGACACTGGGCTGATATTATGCCAGAACATGTAGTTTCAAGGGTAGTAACTGGGAAGATACTAACTAAAGCATATAACATGATCTACAAAACTGTAGTGTGTGTGTGTGTGTGTGTGTGTGTGTGTGTGTGTGTGTGTGTGTGTGTGTGTGTGTGTGTGTGTGCGTGCGTGCGTGCGTGCGGCATTAACGACTACCCACTTGACATCTAACAGCGTCTCGCTGGTGAACTCCAGGATGTCCGCTGCTGTGCCAACGAAGATGAGGAGGAGTTGAGACAACTGATCCCGCGTGACTCCTCCCCCGATGGGGAGGAGCCACTTCCCCACAATGAGAAGGATGAGCAGGATCTGATGGAGAATCAGGATCCAGTCGTTGGCGCAGACTGTCGACAACGCCTGGTCAATATTCTAGAGGAGGGACAAAGGACGAGAGAAAGTGTCATTTGGGTCAAGACCTAAATTAAGGGCAAGGGTTAAAAAAAGAAAAAAGACTAAAAAAAAAAAAAACCTGCTTTACCATGTGTATTACAGTACATTCACACATGGATGGCACCATGCAAGGCGTCCACTTGCCCGTTTGGGAGTGTCTTACTGTCTTGCTCTTGGGGACATTTTGATACAAAGCCAGGAGGGGCCAGGGATCTAAACCGTGACCTTCCGGTTGAAAGACATCCTGCACCATTACCATTGCTGTGGTCTACAATGCAGATTCTATACATATAGTAAGGCACTCCTCCCATGATACCATGTTTGTATATTGTGCCCCTTGAGGCTTATGTCATAGATCTTGACATCATGGACCCTATAGTTAATACAAAGATCTGACAGTGAAGTGAAACAGAGGCTGGCTATAAGCAAGGCAACGTGCAATCTACTGTACTGTAGTAGTCAGTCAATCCATAAGGTGAGTGGGTAGAGAGACCATCAGATTGTCAAGTTTGACCCTTGGCCTTTCACACTCTACGTGTCCCTGAGACAGTGAGACACTTCCCCCTGTCTGCTGGGACGTGCTGGTTGTCTGGTATATAGCTATTCTCAAGTTCCCCTCTCCGGGGAACTAGACTAGACTAGAGAATACTCCCTTTCCTTTTCCCTATATATAGTTAGTAGATTTGCTCTTGCCTCGACTGCATTTTCTAAATTTAGAATGTGAGATCATTTATAACGGAAACAACAACCCTTTCTTACGACACGCAATAAAATCATCAGAGTGTAAAAATGGACCCAGATGGACACGTCATGTATATAAGCATTCATTTACAGTAAGAAGCCGTTTCGTAAGAACTCGTGTAACAGCATTGTGTCATTATTGTGTTGATCCCTCTCTTTAGGGAGAAAAAGGGAGAAGCATTATCTTTAAAAACGTGAAGTGGGTACTGGGTAGTTTGGCATTATGTATTGGTAGGAAACAACTCGTTAACCCATTTTGACCTGAGATCAGATTTAAAAAAAATGTCTTCTACATCCTGATAGTTTTCTGAAAAAGCTATGTTTCTATATGTCAGTCGTTCTTCGACTTTTCAAAAATAGCAGACCTACAAACTCGTCGCTATGAGCTTGTAGATCTGCTATTTTTCAATAGCTAAAGCATAGCATAATGCATAAACACCAAAAGGGGTTCCCGGCTGTCTTTCAATGCAAAACTGTGTTCAGGAGTGGGAGGCATACAGTAGGCTACCTGTAGGCTGAAATAGTCCGTCTGTGCGTCCACCTTACCTTCAGATAGTCGCCGTAGGTGACGTTTTGTACCGTCCTATTCAGAGTAATCACTCCTCGAACATTCTCCCAAGAGTCCAGTTTCCTACACTGAAATGACAAGACGGTGATATTCAGAGCTTTGTGGTTTGACAAGAACTGTCCAGTTAATGATATGCAAAATATTAGTTCTACTTATACCTAGTCAAGTGGTACACATTACCTGCCCTATCTCTCATAGCTGCGTTAAGTGATTTAGAGCTATATTTAGTCATTATACTAATGATATGTTCTTCCATTATTGTGATGTAGCCTACCTGAGGGTCACTGGTTTTGTTTTCCTGGTGGTGGAGCTCCAGAATCCAGATGGAAGGTATGATACTTATTAGAAACAGGAGGATTGCTGGAGAAAACCTGGAAGACAATCAACTGGAAGACTTTAATCACTGGGAACTTCCAGGGGGGAAAAAAAAAACATGATACACAGAGAATGGTAAATAGTTCTAGAAATTAAACCTCAGGCTTAATTTAGACACCTATAGCTTTCTCCCCGTCTCTCCAGCTCTTTAATTAATAAACTGAAAATACATTTTCAGATGCAGTTGCCTGTCAATGCGGGGTGCATACTTAGTTTAGACTATAGTCATTGGTTAGACATGGGTTAAAGTTAGGTTTAGGTGTGCTGCTGCCCCCGTGGGAGGTTAGGTTTAGGGTGAGGGTTTGAGATAGGTTGTAGTTGTATAGGACTAATGACTGGTCTTAACCAAATGACTACTAAGTACTGTCTAAACTAAGTACTTTTCATAGACGTTCATCACCTAATTTAATTATACCATTCTCTTGCAATTAGGCCTACAGTAAAACAACTACAAGGCAAAATCAAATTCAAGTATTGAAACTGCTTTTTAGAAAAGGCGATCAATTGTCCATAAAAGCTATTTTTAACCTTTATTTAACCAGTAAAAACACATTGAGACTGGATCTCTTTTACAAGCGGGAACTGGCCAAGAGGCAGAAATAAAATTACACTTCAATACTACATCGTAAATGTATTTTGGAACAGCAAATAAAACATCCATGTTACACCTCAAAGTACCTATGAAATAAATACAACAAATCACCAAAGTGCTAATCTTTTAGTAGCAGGGCAAAATACACAATGTACAAAATATAAACCAAAATAATAAATATCTAGTCATGAACATAGGCTAGTACAAATCCAAACATGTGTAGGTGTTGGACTGTACATCTAAGATGATCCGTTTGAAACTTCTCAAGGGAACTTTCAAAGCCAATTTTAGTCTGGACCATGACCAATAAGGGCTTAAGAAGGCCAGACATTTTTTTACCCCCTCGGATTTGGATTTGAATGCTTCATGGACACTATACACACCGTAGCCAAGCATTTGACCTGAGGTTTAGACCGTTTTGGACCAAGTCGAATTTGGAGGAAATGTAAGACGGCGGCGGATCACCAAGAATGGCTTTATAAATGAAAATATACCAAATGTTGCAGCCCTGCGAGATGCCAATGAGAACCAGACGACTGCAGCATAGCCTACAACGTGCCAAGGTGGAGGAGCAGGCAAACCAATAAATGGTATCACCATAATCCAATTGGGACAGAAAGAGCTAGACCAGTGACCAGAATGTAAGCCTTTTGCACAAGGAATCAATAAAACAGACCATGCCACGTCTTGTCTTGTCGTACGTTTGTCTTGTTTTTGTTTTAAAACTTGATTCAGGTTATGTGGTTTGTATCAGTGTCGTTTCCATGTTAGCATAGGACTATGCAACTTTTTATTTTATTTTCTTATTTTTTTATTTTATGCTACCACAATATTTTGTGTATGGACTCAACATTTTGTAATCTTTGATATGTTTCATATGGGTGTGTCACACATGCTGTCATTTGATTTGCTGTATACCCTGAATCTTGAATAAACAAAACAGTGGGGGGGGGGGAAGGAATCAATAAAACATATACAATTCATCACTAACAAATACCATAAAAGTTTTTGTTTGAATTAATGCATGGAAGGGGTCAGATGGGTTCCTATGATAAGAGAAAGGAACCACCCCATCCTCATGCTGTAGGTTCAAATTAACAATGGGAGACTGGGAGTGGGTGGACAGGATACAGGCTACTACTGTGGCTTTCTATGAAAGGGGGATGGGGTGCAGTCAGGGTTAGGGAGACTGACTGTGACAATATGTATTATATTTTAAAAGCTTGTATTAAAAGTATCCAGATTGTGAAATTAAAAACACACACTTTAAAGTTTAAGGTTTTTAAAATGTATGCGAGGCAGAGGGTGAGAGGGGGGAAGGTTAAACGTGTAGGCTACTGTCCAAGACACACCAAGCATGTATATAAATATATATCTTACCATTTATAATCTTTTCCTTTACGTCTCTTCATTGTGACGATCATCTCACCAACAAGTGGCAGGAATAGGAATGTAAGAAACCAGTAAGTGTTGTCTTTCTTCACCCATGTCACTCTCCAGACCCCAATCAATGAGATGAGGATAAAAAGTGCCCTTGTAATAACGGCACATACAAACTTAAACACCATGTTGTCTTGCAGGTTAATATTATTATTGTATGCTATACACACGACAGCTGCGGGTCGCTCTCGTCCCGTATACAAAGTCCAGGAGTTTCAAATTCCAGCGACAATGAAAACTTTACGTTTTCGAACAAAGTCCCCAAAGTTTTGACCCCGCCTCTTAAGAGCGACTGATGAATTTGTTGTACAGTAGGCTACAATTGAATTGCTTACATGGTGAATTGCACAATTCAGACCTCAATGCATGCCTTTGTTATGCCCCGGGCGTCACTGTGAAACACACAACACAGAGAAACGTTTCTTTATTCCACGCTCAAATTACAATTCGTATAATATGATTCATGATTATGACTGACTGATATCACGATGCCGTACTCATTGAAAAGAGAGCAGTTTCAGTAATGTACTGAAGAGGGCAGCATTGCACTGGCGTAATGCTAACATAAACGGTTATGTCGATAAGCCTATCAGATCATGCAGCAGGGCAGTCTGACTCAGAGCTATAGTCACTTCATGGGGCCAGAGCTTCATATACTCTACTTCTACATAGACTTCTATTGAATGGGGACAACCGTTAGTTTACGGTTGTCCCCATTCAATGCATTGGAGTCTATGGCTCATGCGAGTACATGAACCAGAACCAGTATGGCACCTCCTCCTCCACACAGACAAAACTGCCTATAACAGCCGAAACAGAACAGTATTTGGCAAGTTGTTTAGCTTTGCTTTTTGTCATGCCAGCTATTCGTTAGGCCACTCAGTCAGTTTATGCATGCACATGGCCCAGGCTTCCGAATGTCAGTATGGCTTGGCAAATCTACAGCGATACCCCAGGTTTGCCATACTTCCCAAGTAATGGTTGATACTTGATACTTAGAATGTTTATCTTGGAATGCCGCTGGTACAAATGTACAAATCAAAGACACAGCCCACCTCCAGAATCAGGACCTCCTTGTGACTGGTGTCAACAAAGACAGCATCAGGTGTATTTGGGATGTTAGCAAAGACATCGCATGCACAGCTAAACCAATCTGGTAACACTGTTTTTTTACATTGCTGCACTAGATGGCACACACACACACACACACACACACACACACACACACACACACACACACACACACACACACACACACACACACACACACACACACACACACACACACACACACACACACTACTAGTAAAATGTCCTAATAATAATGACTCAACCAGACAATCCGGTGCACTTCCCCCTTCTTGAGATTCTAACTCTGTTTCTGTTGAATTTCTTGAACTTTAACTTGTCAGTAAATGACTACATGGATGGACTCATCATAGGTCACCAGGTCATTCAGTTCACGGTTTCTCAACTAGTTTTCTAGTTTTATTTTCTCAACGGAAAGAACATTTAAAGCAAATCAACAAATCCTACACTACTAAATGCATGGTCAGGGACCACATTCAATACCTCCACGGACCACCAGTGGTCCACGGACCACCTGTTGAAAACCCATGCCATAAAGCATTACACTTGTTTACAAGAGGGTCCACCGTTTTCAATTCATCATAACATTTAGAGACGTAATACACTTATATATAGCCAAAAACAGGATTCAGATTTTACGGGGTCCAGTTTTGAATTGCAGCCGTCCGTAGGTGCCCTTTGACAGACAGACAGACAGACAGTGCAGGAGGGAGGAAACTGTAGAAAGGTCAGTCAGACCTTAGAAAAAAGACAGACTTTTCCTGTCTTTGTTTCAAATCATCTATCACCATCCTGCAGTTTGCATGAATGAAATCACAACAAAAGTATCAGTGAATGGGTGTGTCTGTGAGTCTGCCACTCACAGACAGTCTGTGTAGGCGAATACCAAACGACTCGCCCCTTTACCAACTCGCCCCGGGCGTACAGCCCGGCGGAACTGTCTGCGCGGCCTGGTATTCCTAAAGTAACCTAAGTAAATTACGCTTAAACAGTTAAACCTAACCTTATTCTAGCTGAGCCCTGACTGCAGAATGTGCTTTAATAGCTTGCTAGCTATAAGTTTGAAAATGATTTTAAAACACTGAAAGTTGAAACTAGATTCAACATAGCAGACTATAGTCATGGTAACATTTGATAGCTACAGTATAGCTAACATTTGCTAAATTAACTTTGTTGGTAAGTTAGTTACTGTAATTATTCAGGACAGTATAAAGATGTTGATATTAATTTCCTATTCATCTTTAGGGCCCCACATAATACCCTAGAAAGCACCACCCTGAGAGCAGCGTTCAAAAGCTGCCCTCAGAGCAGCAAATTAACATGGCTGTATATGTATAACATTTAAGCTGCCCTGGCCCCTGACACTCTTGTGAAGTGAGCAGTGCATTGTATTATGATGATGTATAATCTATGCTCCATTCTATAGGTGCACAATGCTAAACTTGGTTCATTTCAGGGTCATACTGGACGTGATTTAGATTCCAGGAAACAGGATAACAACCAGGGACACATTTGACAGATGCAACAGTATTGTATTGGAATTGCATGAAAACACACAATTTAGGCCTATATGGCTGTATCCTACACTGATAATAAGGTTATAGGGTTATAAGTTTAGGGTTAGGCATAGTTTCACTGGGGTTAAGTAAATTTAGGTATAGGGTTAGGTTTAGGCATAGTTTTACTGAGGTTAAGGTTAGGATTGGAATAAGGTTAGGTTTAACCATTTAAGCATAATTTACTTTATAGGTTACTTTAGGAATACCAGGCCACTCAGTTTCGCCGGCTGTACACCCGGGGCGAGTTGTTTGGTATTCGTGTGTAAATAGCATTTAAGCAGAATTCAAAAGCTGCCCTCAGAGCAGCAAATTAACATGGTTGTGTGTACAGCATTTAAGCTGCCATGAGAGCAGCATTCGAAAGCTGCCCTCTTACATACGGAGGGGGGTGAAATTATGACAGGCAGTTACTGCCGATCAAAAAACACTTTGTCTTTGAAATAGACACTCACTCGTGCTATAAGAAACACTTTGTGTTTGAAATAGACACTTGTGCATTCTAAGGTGTGATTTGGGGCCCTGAATACAAAATCAATATCAACATCTTAAACAATTTGTGTTTGAAATAGACAGTAGTGCTTAGTTTCTAGGGTAAGATTTGGGGCCCTAAAGATGAATACAAAATCAATATCAACATCTTAATACTGTCCAATACTTAGATAGGGAGGGGAGTGAAATTATGACAGGCGGTATGCAGCTGTCAAAATATGACTCCCCAGTCAAAAAACAATTTGTGTTTGAAATAGACACTAGCTTAGTTTCTATAGGGTAAGATCTGGGGCCCTAAACGGTATCATTACTAAAATCTTCACTTTCCTACATTAGGCCTACTATAAATCAGGGCTGACAACATTGTGCTAGCTGGTGACAATCCACGAGATTTCATAATAACCATTCTTTATTTAAGTGAACATCTCTGTAGGCCTATGTTCCCTTAAATATCCAGGAGAAATCAAGGATAAATAACAATGCAGGATCGATGAGTGTTACGTTCACGGACCACCAGTAGTCCACGAAACACCAGTCGGAAACCCTTGCCAGCTGCATGTAGTTACCACCACTGTCCAGAAGGCGGCGGTCCACTCCACGCCGACTGAGAACATAACTCAACAGCACATTACAACTGAGGTGAGTAGGCTGATAAATGTTACCCCGCTGTCAACCTGACACTGCTACTGCCAAAAAGAAAAGAATAATGGGGAAAGCAAGGAGGGCGAGAAAAGAAGACTGTTGAGGAGGTACAGTATGTATAGAAGCTTCATCGTCGCATATCACCGTCTTCGAGGCACTCATTTTCCCATTTTACTTGATAAACATAACTCAACTTTTCAAAGGGACCCCACTTTTCAACGAATGCCCCTTTAAGGAGTTACGCTGACTCCATTCTCTCCTTTGTCTATTCATTTTCATTATGAGTCATGACAGATGAGAGGACCTGCGATAGAAAGCCATGTAAAAGACAACAGGAGTGGTTTCTTTCCAACAATATTAACTTTCTTTAAACAGGTGGGTAAGCGCTAAGCACTCAAATATGCCTGGTCTTCATTCTCTCGCTCTGTTTCAAAACACAGTATATGTTTCAACTTTAGGGCCCTGCAGAGTCACACATGTCACACATTTGCATGGGAGAAATTGGAATTAAATGGGTAACACATGACTCGCCCTGTCTCAGTCCAACAGCTGCACAGACAGAGCCCGGCACTTATTGGACAAATATGATTCGCCTCAGAGCAGAGAAGTCCTTCAAAGCTTGTTTTTTCCTATGTGGAATTTTTGACGTAAGCCGAAAAATAAAAGAGATATTGAAAGGGATTTAGTGTGAAACATATTGGGTTGCCTTTTCAACCCATAATATGAGTGTTCACTTTCCTTTCACTCGGTGGATATGTGTCTGAACTTAACTTGACAACTGTTATGAATTCTGCATTAGAAAATCAAAACAAAAGGCTATAGGCCCTACATTATGCAGCTCGGGGCTGGGCTCCGCTAGCTACTTGGCTCACATTCATAGTACAGTAAACAGGCTAAACAGCCCACAGATGTTTTATATTGATATTAACGACCTAAATTTGCCCTGTAGGGAAAGGCCAAGCATAGCGCAGGGATTATGTTCTCAGTCAGCCATGTATCACACGGCACAGACAGCGATCTCATTTAGCTTCAGTGAAGTTTACAATGAGTGTTTTTTCACAGGCGTCTCAAAATATACCAGTTACCATAGCAACTTCAAGTGATCCCCAAATTGCCATATAAGATGAGATACATTATGATGTGTGCGTGCGTGCGTGCGTGTGTGTGTGTGTGTGTGTGTGTGTGTGTGTGTGTGTGTTTGTTTGTTTTGAATATTATATATTCACTGACTGCTGTGCTCTGGAGAAAATAGAGTAGCCTATACTAGTATACTTCCCTCTTCTCTACATCTCAGTCCATTCCCAATGAAGTGGCCCAATGCTATTTAGCCATTCATGTAGAGATTGCATTAGAATGTCCCAATCTAGAGATTGGCATAATATGAATGGGATACACAGGGATTAAACAGATTCAACTGTACACAGACAATACAGAATACAACCTAATTATATTTCATACAGTATAGTAGGATGTCTGTCTAGCCTATTGGTTTTTAATGTGACTCGTCTAAAATGACAGGGTTCTAACTATCTGCGATAATACTTACAGTAGGATATGCAAATTGTACATAAATGCAGGATCCTCACCAGATGGAGGATGACATGTATTGGTGGATAATCTGATAATCGTCGATCGCTGACATTTATGACTGTCTCATAACAATTCAGGAACTGAATGGAACATTCAAGTGATAATGTATTAAACAGGTGCAGAATGGTGAGATCACTGTCCTGTGTGGCTTCATAGTTGATTATAATTTGACCACTGGGTGCCATATAGCCTCAGTTATGTTTCGAAATGCATCGGACAAATGGTAAATGGCAAGCGCAGATTGTGTGATGTATTCCTCAGATGTGGCAGAGATGCTTTGACCTCTTTCCTTTTTCGAAAAGGCTTTTTTAGATTCACTGGCGTTCACTTTCCTGTCTGTGCAGTGAAAACATCCATAAACCCACAGGCAGCTGTAACTCAATCTAACAAAATGGCTTTTCAATCACCCTCATCGTTTATAGTTATACCCCTGGTCTGGACATTTGCATAAATACATTATTCATGCTTCTAATCCTGGTTTCAGATGTAAAGATATAGAGTTATGTGACTGTGCACGTGGATTAAGTCCATGTGTCTGTGCGTGCGTGCGTGTGCGAGAGTGTCCTGAACTCCTGATGTGTATTGCAGAGAGGGCAGGGGGAATGAAGCAGCCCATTTTTGTTTGTGGTTTGCACATTTCTGATTCAATTTGAATCAATTTACATTTTTCCAGCCATAATAACCTTAAACCCATAGTAATGTGGGTTTACACTTGTATACACTCAAACTAACGTTGCTGTAGCACATGATTACATTTGTGTGATGCTTAATAAAATGACTCACTTGACATTATCAGACAATCCGGTGGCTCATGCAGATGTGAAATTGTGTTTCGCAGGCAATTAGCTCATTGTTATTGCAGCCATTCAGACTAGGCCAACTTAATGTTTGCCTTGTGAATTATGATGACTAGTGTGTATATAGATATATATTAGGCATGCACAAAGACCACAGCCACTAATGGATACAATCATGGCTCTCTTGGCGAATGAGTGCACTTGGTCGTTGAATATTGTAATTGAAATGAAATGGTGGAAACTGATGATTAAACATGAGGTACGGTGTGAAATTAGGAAAACATTGCTTGCATGAATTTAGATAAGAGCAGAAAGGAGATTATTTTTTCTTGTTATTGTTTCAAGATGTAGTATTGCAATCATGTATTAAATGTAACCTATACTATACTGTACAGCAGCTACTTCCGTTTGTGAAATACAGTACAAGACATCACAGAGTGGCATACTGTATTGTTTGCCAGTGATAGGATAGTGTTCCACTGTTAAGAGTCACCAGATCTGATCAAACAAGAAACACCTTAATATCAATGGAAACAGTCTTTATCAAACTCCATTTGACCGCTCATGTAATTAAAAGTTACATTTTTTTTATAAAGTTATTGGATTTTTCTGCTGTAGGTGGACTCCAGTGTCACTGAAGGGGAGAAATGTAAGACCGTGGCTAAACATAGCCCAATAGCATTACTCAGATCTCGTTACCTTTACTGAAGTCATCTTGCAGAGCAGGCTTTTGTCATGTGATTATGTCAGCACAAAGACACAGGTGTAAAGTTACTATTGAAACGTGCGCCAGAGAACAAATTTACTCGATGGATTTTTAATGGGTCACAGCTTTCCATTGTTGATAGATGTATCTCTACTGTGCAATATAGGAGTGGCAAGACAAGAGATAGTGTAGCCATGTTGACCTAATTTCCCTGAGGCTTTCTTCTTCATGTGATACACTATAATGGTGCTTGGCATGGTAACCCCATTTCGTAATTCTTACGCAGAACTGTTGACCCCAGTGGGCCGCGGTGGACCGCTCGCTCGACTCAGTGTTGTTCAACATTAATAGGGACAGAATCGCAAATGCTCCCTAATAGTCCCTATAGTCTCCGTACCCCTGAGACGTCAAATGTGGCCCAGTAGGTTCTGGTTTGTGGATCTGACCGGATTTCACTTGGACTTTGGTGGCCAGAAATCTGTGAGTCTGATGAGGTCATGAGGTCACCAAAATCAGTGGTCTTCATCCAGTGAGATTATGAGATATATGGGCTGTATTTTGCGTGTCTTAAGTACCAGGTCTTATTACCTAACTTGAGTAAACTAAAGACCATGGAGGCGTGATCAATGCCATTTGGCTATTCTGAGTGGCCAAAGAGCATTGATCACGCCTCCAGGTCTTTAGTTTACTCAAGTTAGGTAATAAGACCTGGTACTTAAGACAAAGTAAAGTATTTTTGAGGGTTGTGCTAGAGAGGAAAGGTCATGGGGACACTCAAATGGTTATGGTTCATCCTCTGGGAAGCATGAACATGCTCAGCAAGTTTCATGACAAGATAGATATCCAAATGAATACCGGTACGTCTCATCCTTATCTTCGTGTATAGTCTACTTTTTGCGACCCATCCCTTATTATAGGACCATTACACCGGCAATAGATTTAATTTCATGTGGATTTCTGTTATGTACACGCCAACAATTTGTCAAACACAAGTTATGCAGTTGACTGTCACAGAGACGGACAGAGAGGTAGTTGGCAGATATACTATTATATAGTGACAATATAGGCTACTGTACAGTAAGTACATAATATACAGTGCAAATATACCATTTCTACCTTTTGGACTGTCCCAAAATGTCCTTCACACAATATATTTATTTCCCATAATTAAGCTAAGCTAGATATTAGCACTTGAGTGAAGGATACATCCCAAGATGCACTGGGACACATCTTCAGTGATTGTGCCTGAGATCACCAGCGGTTTCGGGTCTTTCAACAATCATACCCCCCTCCCTCAGGTGACCCAGCCAGGGTTGACCAAGCAAGCTTGTGTCCCAGCAGCGTTGGCCCACAGATCGCTTGTAGATACCCCAGTCCACCGCTGAGGTGAGGAGGCCGGGCTGCTGGTTTGGGCTGTGACTGCGGTTGCTCTCCAGCCCTGACAAAGGCAATGTTCCTCCTGCCATGTTGTCGCTTGCTGCTGTTGTTGTTTTTGGCCACGACGTTAGAGATGGCTTCAGCAACGGTCTTTAGCACCTGGTCGTGCCGCCAATGGTGTGCTCCAGACAGAGAGCCTTTCCTGGAGCACAGCACACAGGCTGGAGAGTCAACCATGCCCCAGAGATGGAGATTGGCTGGGCTGGGTAGGACATTGTAGACAGCGCCTTGAACCATGAACTTGATGCGCTGAGCACTCGAGTGAGTCGAGTCAGACATTTTTTACAAATTCACTGGTCAACTTATTTCAAGTGAGCTGCCCTGATAAACAAACTCTCACGTGTGTGTGTGTGTGTGTGTGTGTGTGTGTGTGTGTGTGTGTGTGTGTGTGTGTGTGTGTGTGTGTCTGTGTGTGTGTGTGTGTGTGTGTGTGTCAGAGAGAGAGAGAGAGAGGTTATATCACATCTTATCAAACATTATTTCCTAGTAATTAGTGCTAATACTAAACACCAACACGTTATCTCACCATCATGTCCTCATTATGAATGAATAAAGATTTGTCAGTGAGACTCAATTAATATCAAGCTGTGCATTTGTAATCAAAATATTACTATCTCTCTGCTGGGCTCTTCTCTTCCTATTGACAAGCAAGCAATTCCAATTACCAGATAAGAGTTTGAGTAGTGCCATTGATTGACTAGGGACTTCATTATGCCATTAACAATGCAGCCTCATTGATTCAGTCGTTGAAATGGCTTAGAGATAGAAATCAGGGTAGATAATAGTAAGACCAAATGGCATGCTATATGGGTCAAATATAGTCAAATATACACTGCAGGAAACCTACACCACAGCCAGCCCAGCACCAGTGTTTCTTATTCAGTGACTGTCCACTATCTATAATATTAGCTTAGCCTACATCATGTAAGACTATAGTCTCCACTACTATAGAGAATATCCATAAAGACAGCGTCATTCGTAGCAGCAACACGAGCAGCCAAACGTGTCAGTTAATCACTTGACCGACTAGATGAAAATCACTGCGCCTGCATTCTCGACCCATATCCGTCATTTCAGAAAAAGGCCTATTCAGAGATTAAAATAGAGTGCATTTTGCATCCCAAAACGCAGTTTATAGTTAAGGGACGCAATAAAACAACGACCTCTGCATCCACGGTGTGCACTACTGTACTACTGTAACCTACTGTTTTTTTATTCTATAGTTTATTTTGCTAGCTTAAGTTATAATAATAATTTCTTCTTCTGTTTTCTACATGAATATAACCACATTATAACCATATAAAGTTAAATGCTGCAATTTGTAAAAAGAAAAGGCAAAATATGTAATTTTGTCAATATATCATATGTCATATTGTCAATATGTCAATTGTTGAAGTGGGACTCATAAAATGTCACTGGGAGGACTCATCTAAAAGACCATCCCTGCATCCCAGCACTCATTACATTGAAAATGAAAACCTTTTTGCCTCTATTGCGTAATACTGTACTGTACTTGAAACCAAATAGCCAGTGTGAGAAGCATGTCGCTGTTGCATGCTCTGCTGTGTGTGGCGGATAAAAGGAGGGCATGGGTGGATGATTGTGGAAAACAGCACACCGCTGTGGACTATATGGGTACTTCCCAATCGATCAATAACCCTATGCAATGCATGCACCTGATAAAATGTTGCCGGCGGCGAAATTACTAAACGGTTGAGCAGCCTTCTTTGTTAATGAAAGTTGGCTATTGATTTTAAATGTCTGTCTTCTACACTATCACAGTAATAATTGAATTGAAACTGAATCAATGATTTAATTTAAGTTGACGTTAATGAATGCCTTTGAGCTTTCGTAATTAATCCTAATGTAGCAGGAGTCAGGACTGATCCAAATAGACTGAATCTGAATTTATATACCACATACATATATATATATATATATATATATATATATATATATATATATATATATATATATATATATATATATATATATATATATATATGTATGTGGTATATATATATATATATCCCGTGACGCGTTGTAGCCTAAACTCGGCCAATTGTCTTTCTTTGAAGGCTTTCTTCATTTTATAAAGACCATTATTTTTCCAGTAAATCTAACACATGTAGGCTACCTTTAAGACTTTTAAGCCATATCCTGCTCGTTTTCTCAAAGCAAAGCCAGTACCTAACCTCATCCTCATGGGTCCCACATTGCCTTTTGAGGAAACATTTGATAGTCCTATTAACTTTGATGTAACATTGTTTCTTGAAGGCATCCACAGCAAAGCGCACCAGTATCATTACTGTGAGAAATGTGCTTTCATACTGAACGTCTTTACACAAGTCCTGCAAGAAACATACTGCAGAAATCCACCAAAACTACTTACAAGTCTACACAGAGACACAATTAGCGTGGAGTCCTTTCGCCAATGGTAAAGTCATAGTTTGTATACAAATATCTTTGCTCAATTACCTGCAATTCTTGATAATATAGGAATTATATCGCTGTATTTTGCTCGTATGTGTGCGATAGTTCCATCAACGTCCACTTAAATTATGTCTTACACATTTGATGTGTTAAATTGATAAATGTACCTTATCATACATAGTCTTACACTAAATTAATCCATCTAAATATATTTTACACGAGTGTTTATTGACTAAAGATAACATGTTTTATCTGTACAACCAATATGGTCCTTACAGGACCTTAGGCAATCCATTCAAGCCAGCAAGTTTTGGAGAGCGTGTTGAGTTTAATCAATTCATATCGTCGAGATGGAGCCGAACTCACTGAAGGTAACGTTTCTTATCAACAATACCTTTATTGAATGTTCACATTCTACTAATCATTAAGTACTGATAGTTGTAATTCTGCGTCCGTTCTGCAAAACTTTGAAATATTTCATTGTGTATATATATGATCATATCTATGACATATTTTGGAACAGCTAAAAATAGTTACATGCTTCTAAATGTGTGCGAAAATAGCGATAATTTACAACCGTGCTATTTAAGCTACCAGACTTTGCGTAGGCTAATTATCTCTCCTGTATCTTGGTTTATGTGTTCTTTTGACTGCGAATTGTTTAACCTACCGAACGTTTTGTGAAGGCATTCGCTAATTTGATGCATTTATGCTTTTTCCTCAACAGTGGGTGGGCTCGTCTTGCGGTTTACATGGACCATACATATTCTACAAAGCCTTTAAATTTTACCGGGATGGTAAACCGAGGATTCTGTCCCTCGGAGACTTTTTCTTCGTCAGATGTAAACCAGAGGATCCTATTTGCATAGCGGAGCTTCAGCTGCTCTGGGAGGAAAGAACAAGCAAGCAACTTTTATCAAGCTCCAAACTTTATTTCCTACCAGAGGATACTCCCCAGGGACGTACAGTCAGCCACGGAGAGGTAGGAATAAATGACGAATAATGATGATGTGGTTTAAAGCGCTTATCGTTTCCTCAAACAGGCTTGGGTTGTTCATTGTTGTTGTTGATGTTCTTGCATGTCCATGCATGCGCGCTGGCTTGATTAATCTCTTTATTGCGTTAAGCGTTGCCAGTCCCTTGTCAGTCAGTGTTTGAATTGACAGAGGGCATTCTGTTTGATTGATTGATTGCGCCGATCATGAATTTTAAACAAAAATGGGGTTGATTGACCTGAAATCTACTTTTCAGCCTGTTTGTTCATTGTGGTGTGTCAACTGCTGAATGTGCACTTGTCCAGCTGCGCTCAATAAGGCTGCCGCTGCGCTCTGTGGGGTTAATTGTATTATAGAGAGGGGGAAAATCCGCAAGAATCCAGCGCGTAGGCTGCACCGTCGTCTGTCATTTCATTTCTTCACGATGTTATGTCAAATGCTGACATATGGGCGGAAATTGCAAAATGACAATGAATATATATGGGATCAGAGGACCGCCATAGATTGGTCGGTATGATAATTATTAAATATCTTGTAACTCTGCCTGCGCTGGGAAGTGGGAAGATGAGAGAGTCGCTTCTTAAAAGCACAGCGAAGCAGAGTGACGGTACTGAGTGCTGACACGTCCAATAGTGTCACATCCACTATTTGCAATTTTGCGGACATTTTCATCCGTGATTTAATAGATGTGATATCGTCGTCGCCTCACATTTACTGAAGCACTTAAAATCTCAGTGTTACATGTGGCTGTGTCGGCATAGAGGCAGTCGATATGATTGACTGTAGCCAAATGTAGCGCCTGTCATCACAGCCCAAGTCCTCCTATACCGCTCCACTGCTCGGCATTACATTACTTTGATGAGTTGGTGGTGGGAATGCTTTTCTCACTGGCGATAAAACAAATAATCTGCTCTTATATGCCGTGATTCATCATCGACCGACAACAAGGCTTTTCATTTCTCGACCCTCTCCTTTGAATCACTTGTGGTTAGATGAAAATGATTCTCTGCTGTTGTTATATTGTTTATGAGGAAGGACAAAGCCGGGGCTTGTACTTGACTGTTCCGCTGATGGTTTACTCACATTCTTTCCTCTTGAGTAATAGAGTGGCTATCACATTTCCTATTCATGGGAAAGGTGGCTATTTATGGCCTGCTGCTTACACAAGAAATCATGTATTCTGGCAGAATTCTTCTATCAACTGGCCTCACCTACTAAAGCCCTCTCGTTTTAGCCTCTAACACGCTGTAATTATTTAGTAATTACTTTGAGTGCATGCATGCATGCATGCATCGTCGATTCAGAGACCATGCTTGCGCAATAAAGACTTGTCAGCTCCGCCCCTTTCCCTAATAGTCATTTGCATTGCAAAGTGCTTACATCCCAGCTAATTGGGTGTATGAATATGAGAAAAATATGACATTATAACCAATTCCCCAATCAAAAGGGCATGGTAGCTTAGGCAAATCTAAGGAGTTTTGAAAATAATATAGTATAACAGAACATGATACAAGGAGGACAGCAGTGTGAACTGTAACATTTGCTAATAGTTTCAAATCTAATGAGAACCAGAGGCTGAATAATGTAACAGCTAGCACCACCAGAGGACACGCTCCTGGTATATGCTGATACGTTTGTCAAACAGAGCTGAACTGTGGAGACACATTTTGGTCATAGAATAAACTGTAAAATACTATCATTTGGTAATGATATGTTTAAGTGCTGTGTGCATGCTTGCAGATTGCCCTCAATGAAAGGGCTTGTCAAACCGTATGCTCTCAGCAAATCGGCCTACTTATATTACACAGTGGAAATTACCCTGACAACTCTAAGTCAGTTTATGACCTTCACTGAGCCCATTCACGTTCTCGCTGACTTTGCCCCATAACACTAATCTGCACTGCATGAGTCAGCTAGCAGTGCTTAAAGTTGCAATCCATAATCCAAAAACAAGAAATATAGAAGCCTGCCTCAAAGAGCAATGCTACCAATGATAATGTGGGACTTGGGTGACCGTTGGAATAATAGACATGGTCCTCCTAAGTGGAAGGTACTGATGACTAATTTGAAACGAGCGTCTACAGTATGTGTGTAAAATGTTTATTTCCGTGTTCAGTGGTTGTAAACACTCGAAGAAGAAAGACAATATGTCTTGAGTTGCAGAGGGACGTGGAAATCATAACCTGCATGTCATTACTTCAGGTTGCTGGTGATATATCATATTTTAATCTCGTGTGAATTAGCCTGCCGACAGTGAATCATTGGGACCCATTTTGACCTATGGCTATGCTGTAGTAGGTCTATACCATACTGTATTTACAGGATATATGTGGCTTCCCCCCCCCCCTCTTTTCTTCATAAACTCATTAATAGCATTCGTGTTGCTGACACCTGGTTCATGTTCTCTTAATTAGTTTTGAGTATTGTTTATACCATTTGTACTGTAGGTGACATTCAGCACTCAGTTATTTCCCCCCCCACCGTAAAATTAAAGACTATACATGGCATGCATGCAGCTGCATGGATGGGTATATTGTCGCATACCTTGTATTTCGAGATGGCAATTATTTGAAGCCCTGGAGCCAATATCCCCAAAATACCACAGGGATGCTTTGCTTACCCCCCCCCCCCCCCCCCCCCTCAAGACAATAAACATCAAAACTACCTTTATTGAACTGGCTGTCCACAGAATCACATTACATGATTCACTTGTGTTCTCAGCATTGTGGTATGATGTAATTTCCTGGGTATTTCTCAGGTATTTGTTTGCTCTGCCCCTCCCGAGCCATGCGTTATACGGCGCTGTGCTGTGCTGCGGAAAGGCAGGCAGTGACGAGAGAGGATCCAACCCCATGACCTACTGTCCTTGTTTTTCTGCTGTCGCAGGAGCTTGAGGTCAATTCCCCTTTCAGCCCTGTCAGCTCTGAATGGAATAAAAAAAAAAAAGTGATTGAAATTGTGATTTGGTAAACAAAATATATGAATGGATAAAACATTACCAGGCAGCGTTGAAACGTATTTATCCTTGTTATTAATCCACGATTAAAAAAAAAAAAAAAAACGAGACATCTTCCAAGTTAATAAAGTCCATATGTGTGTGTGGCAGGCTCTATTTTTCATTGTATCTCCATCTGACAGGCAGTGTTTACCCCAACCAGTTGAGCTCTGCTTGCTCTTTAAACAGGCTTTGTGTTGTGCTGCTCAGTCATTATGACAAACCCTCTATTGGGGCCTCTGCACTATTTGTCCCCCTGCAAAAATGCCACCAACCAAACAGGCACATGTGTTTAAAACACATTTAATTGAGTGACACAATATTCTATTTCGCACCAAATGGCCTTCTCCTCCTTCCGGCACTGCTTGCTGGCTGCAATGCTTTCTGTTTGTTGACCAGATTTTCCAGGAGAGAGCTGTTTTAGATAACAGTTAACTGCACCCACATTTATTGTATACTCTGCTCCAGGGAGTTAATTTTCCCTGTGTAGTGTGTGTGTGTGTGTGTGTGTGTCTCCCCTGCTTTACTGCAAATATGACAAGTCAGTCTTATTGGAAATTCACAACCACGCAGACTATTTCTGGATCATGTTATATTAATGTGCTATTATCATCACCTCTGATTTCATCTGACCTCGCTTCTCCTCCATTTCGTCCCCCCAGCTGACAAGGCTTTGGCACACACACACACACACACACACACACACACACACACACACACACACACACACACATGCACACACTGACAGGCTGGGGACTGCAGCAGTAGGCCAGTATTGATTGCTGTGGAAAACACTGGCACCGCTCCAGACTAGAGCCATCTCTTCAGTCCATGGCAGTAGTCCATGCATGTGTTCCAGCACTCGGGGAAAAGCCAGCTTGTAGAGAAATTAAATTGTATTCATTTGCTGCTGCTTTGATTTTTTTTTTCCTAAGGGAAAAAGCCTGAATGGGTAATTCAGGGCATCTGCGATGCTAGTTGAGTTAAGTCTTAAGTAGCCCAAATATGTGACTGCTATTGCAGTGGATGGGGGAGGGGGGTCATCCTGCTGAATGACTTCAGTGTAAATGTGATATGGCACATTTCATATTGTGTCCTTTTTTTACTCACTCTTACTGGGCACTTGTCTTGGCCAGTATATTATGTGCATTCTACCATCTCTCCCCTTCGCACAACAATGGCAGGAATTTGAGCGGTGGGGGCTAGTGGTGTGTGTGTGTGTGTGTGTGTGTGCGCGCGCGTGTGCGTGGCGCATGCATGTGTGTCCCCCTGCTGCAGAACAAGTCATTAACTCTGAACACTGCCCTCCAGTGAATTCCACACCATCACTGAAATAGCATGTAAATTATTGCCAGCTTTTTAGGATAGTGTAATTTAAAACCTTTTTTAAATGGAATACGCTGGACTTCAAAGGCTATATAAAAGTCCCCCACTAGCATTTCCCATTGGTTTTTAAGGAGTTGTCATTCATATAGCCCTCATAATCTTTTGAGTCCCTCGACCAAACTATTTTGTGACTCTGCAGACTCTAAGTAATGATATGTTGCACAAGCAGTGCCGGGGTTTGTCAACACATGAGAGACTTCTGGTGCTCTCTCTAGATTGGTTTTTTCCACTTTGTCATTGACAAACCACTTGAACAGGCAAACATTTGCCTTGATGCATGAATCCAGCGCCCCCCAGCTATACAGCCGATCGTTATATTAACCTTTGAGGAAAACGGAACCACAGACAAGCTGCACTTACTGATGCTCTCTCCAGCCAATATTTTTACATTCTTCATCATAGACTGAATGATTCCAGTAAGAAAACGATAATGCAGTATCTCTGTTTTCACCGAGATTCTTCTTTGCGTGCATTTTCTTGAAATACACCAGTACAAAGCAGCAGTTGATCCAAGCAAGCTGACGCAGCTGTTTTGCGGTGTTATCTTACATGATGGATGCTTCGGAGACTTTAAGAAAAGGCTTTTTTGAGAATGCCTATTATTGAGCTATTTTTCACCATCTTTATGTCTGTAAACCAATGCCGAGTTCACAGGGATCGCCATAGCTCATGTAAAAGTAATCGCTTAATGGAAATCGGTGAATAAAAGATAAGCTCGCTGCCCTGCAGATATTAAAGCAGCCTTTGTGCATATGAATAAACTGCATATGCTCAAGTATAGCCGAACACTTCCTATACAATCTCGTTCACCTTTTAAATATTTCACGGTGAACTCTTTATCCAGTGTTAATGTGGGCTCAAAGGAACATTTTATAATTCAATTGTCCCCCCTGCTTCCTCCCTAGAGCTCCCTTTTTAATTCCCAGATAAGTTTGTTTTGGGACACCAAAGCCAAGGTCAGTCATGTGGAGGATAGATGGATAATGAACTCATATTGCATTTCATTCTCTCTCTCTCTCTCTCTCTCTCTCTCTCTCTCTCTCTCTCTCTCTCTCTCTCTCTCTCTCTCTCTCCCTCCCTCCTCATTGTTCATGTCACCATGTCCATTACTCAATTACTAATCTCCTTTGGCCTCAGGAATTCCTGGGCTGACCCCTTTGAGGCAGCAGCCTGTGTGTGTGTGTGTGCGTGTGTGTGTGTGTGTCTTCGTGTTCTCTCATTGCTTTTGTCTATGTGCACTGCACTCGTATCTACACTACAGGATAGAAAAACACCCACCCACTGGGATTTCTCCCTTTGACTCCCAAGCTTGAAAGCACTGTCCTAGCGATATGACGCTATGCCTTAGCACAGTTACATTCAACAATGTCTCCCTTTGCTGTTCACCCAGGATCCATCACTGTGTGGGCATGCACTCAATGTGGGAATTGTTCAGAGCGATATGGGATATCTCAGAGAGCGGTCTTTTCTAACAGAATCACAGATTACGTGTAGAAATGGCAGAGCATCTCGACATTTGACACACGGCACTTCATGCACTGTTGTGTCCATTCATAAATTATGTGTTATGTTGTTTGCGATGGGTTTGCTGAAGTTGTTGGCACATAAACATTGTTCAAGGGTGTTGGGTTTCAATGTTGTACAGTCATTATTACACGCAAAGCAACAATGTACTGCATTGTTTAAAATATGTGACTGCATTCTACTAACACAAAATCCTAAAATTGGCAGTTAGATTATTAATAAACATTTGTGCGATGAAATATTATTATTATTATTGCACTGCCATTCAATATCATAATGTCAGAATATTAGTGCATCTTGGTTATGGAGTGCACAGTCAATCCTGAGTGTCTCAAAAGGACACACGAGGGACTTAATCAACGCTGAGAATGTTACAGTGTAGTTATGTGGGAAGTGCTAAAATGCATTGTGCTGGCTGATGTCACCACACCAGGCTGTGTGTGATGTCGCTGATGTGGAGTGTCATCTCTTGGCTTTGGGCTTGCAGTACTCTGACCTATATTATCAAGTGTCCTGCTGGCTCCATCTGCCTGGCCGCTAAGCTAGCAGCCTAACTCATAGTGACAGCACCGCATGGCGCGGCCTGGGCTGTGCCTGCAAAGTCAAGGCCCTCGCGTTTCCCAAGTCACGTCTCTGAAATTTAATCTAAAGTTGTTGTTGGTATGAGGCAGGGTTTCTTTTTTCCCCTGCATAGAGAATTCTTTGGTGGCCCCCCAAAAAGGTTTTTAGGAACCCCCCAAATGGAAATCACCTGCACCGAAATGATAAGAATTGACAATGAAGTATCCCTCGATGCCCGAAGTAAGAGGATCTCCCCCATTCTGATCTTATGAAATTGCCTAGAGGGTGGGTCAGACGAGCGCAGACCGTGGATGTCACACAAACGTAACCGAACTGCACTAAACTTGGCACTAAACACTTTGCAGGGGAGTGCCTTTGAGAAGAGCCTCGCCTGGGGCCACGAGGGCGCACCGGCACCATTGCTCCAATCGGAAGAATAGCGGGCCACAAACACTGTAAAGTGATCTGTCATGCCAAAAGTCACACCAGGCTGCATTTGACTCCCTATAGACCCAGTGGCGGCCTTATATATATATATATGTATATATATGTTTCAATCGTTTCAATTGAAATGGGCCTCGAGCCTCCAGGAGCCTCCCAATATCTTATGTATAATATGAAATATGTATAGCCTACGTATAATATATTATTATTTGTAGTAGTAGTAATATTGCATCGCATCGCAGCCTTCCATTCAGCCTCATCCTGAACTAAAAATAACTGTCGATATTAAATATATGGGATCCATCACGATCTACATTAAAGACAAAACCTAACCTGTGCGTCTCTAGGACCCCTCTCTATAAAGACAGACTCGGATTTTTAAACATTCTAAGAACGATAATGGAAAAAGTTAATAATCATCATAAAACACCAAAGTAGCTGCTCATTAAACCCTATCGGGTGTTCAATTTAAGACTGTATCTTCCAGAACCGTGCACACGTGACATTATGACGTGGAAATACTCGACCGAGGAGTGCTTGCGTCAAGTTTGTAATTGTTCCCACTTCCCGGTGTGTGTGCGCATGCGATTGCATCATTGTATATAGCCTATCCTGCCTCCCCTTAGAGTAACTTCAAGACAAAGTAAAATAATTGTTTAATCAAGCTGCTGCTGTGTATTTTTCTACTTGTGCTGTGCTGTATGCTGTTCACGTATCCGGAGAACTCGCCGGTTTACCAAACTCGCCGCGATTTTAGTGCATTTTAGTTTTACTTCACCTTCATTTGAATTGCATTGAATTGAGAGAGAGAGAGAGAGACAGTAGTTGTTTAGAGTTAACGCTAGAGAAAGTAGGAATGCTAAAAGTTTAAAAGTACAGAAACAATGTACTTATCGTTGGTATTCACGTACTCAACTTTTTGTCATCTATAGCTGACCGTTTATTTGCACAAAATAATTTGATCACTTTGGAAATGAACTTTAACATCTGTGGGTTTCACATACTACACTGATGGGGGTGACAATGGCATCATGACTCATTGTTGTGTATTAGCCCGTCTGCCACCTTGATCAAGTTGAGACAGAGAAACTGTCAGTTATTGCACAGCTAAATGGGAACGCTGTGCTAGAACCATGGCATGCACCAGCGTCTGTCGGGGAAACATAGATAAATAGACCGGGTCCCCCCCCCCTCTGGCACCAATGGACCGCACCACTCATTAGGACATTTTAATATAGGATATATATATAATACCAGCTTCCAGGGACCTCCCAAAATAAAAAAATATATTATCTATTTTTTGAGTGGTGCAACCACTCCAAAGGAACAGCAATGTCTGTTGTGACTCTGTGTTGGTTGGTTAACCTATGTGTTGGTTAATGAGCACCAGTATGTACCAGTAGGGGCGCCAGAAACGGAGAGAGAGAGAGACAGTGCTGCACTGTTGAGAGAGAGAGAGAGAGAGAGAGAGAGAGGAGGGGGGGGGGAAGAGAGAGAGAGAGAGAGAGAGAGAGAGAGAGAGAGAGGAGTTGCACCACTCGGTTCACACGGGTGTGATTTTCTTGTGTATGTAATTATTATTACTCCTGTGCGGTTATGGTTAGGTTAGGGTTTGAGGTGGGTTTTCGTTTGTCGAACCAATGACTAGTCTAACTAACGTACTGCACCCAGTAGTAGTAGTAGTAGTAGTAATATTGCATTGCATCACAGCCTTCCAATCAGCCTTGTCAATTATTCAGCCTCATCCTGTACGTTCCTAGATTCTAGGAACATCTTTGAATGCAGATTACAAAAAGAAACCCAGACTTTTGACGATCTTTGTGTACCCGGTTCCCACTGGTTTCAACAGACTATTTAGCCCTATTTCAAAATGGCGCAGACCACGGCCTGAATGAAATGTGTAGGCAAGAAGAATAGCCTGTTTGTAGATCTGTTGCCCTGTTCATAGACATGATTATATTCTCCACTGAGTTGACAGCTGCTGAATTGCTCTCACATGTTGTGCTTGGCTTAGCTCTCAAACAGTGTTGCCATGTCAGCTTATTATAAGTGACATTTGGCTTTTTCTGTAAAGTTGCTTGTAAATATTGGTAGTTGTAGGCTGCTTTTTTTCTCCCCCTGGGCTTATTTCTAAAGTGTAGTTTCTTATTTGGGCTTGTTGTTTCCTAATGTTAACTGTTGGTTGTTGTTGTTTTCATGGCATGGGACCCCAGATTAATATGTATTTGTCAGCAGACTCACAATATTTTGTGCCCGAGGACCCTCCCCAGATTTGTGTTGTTAAAACGGTTTAACAAATGTTTGTTGTTTAAAATCACGCTGTGAGCTCGTAAATCGGGCAAATTTCAAATAGCCATATAGCCCAGTAGATTATTTTGGCCGTACTTTCATAGTACTGGTTGCTTATTTCTCTCACAGAATCTGGCAACACTGCTCTCAAACAGAACAAGCTCCTCAACAGGATCCGGTGACACTCACACAATTCGCACAATGCACGGTGACATTCAAGTGATTGATATAGAGGGGAAATGGTTGTGTTGCTGTCCTTTTTTTTGTTGGAGTGGTGCAACCACTCCTGTAGACAGCTATGTGTGTCCCTGGGTCTGTCCCTGGGTCCCTGGGTCTGTCGCTGCGTCTGTCCGAGCACAAAAATAGCGTTATAGCGTTTGTTCACCACCAAGTGTTGCTGTTGCACAGCCTAACACACAGACACACACAGTACAGTACAGTACAGTACAGTACAGTACAGTACAGTACAGTACAGTACAGTACAGTACAGTACAGTACAGTACAGTACAGTACAGAACGACTCGCTTCAGACGGGTCTGATTTTTTCTTTTTCTTTTTCACTTGGTTGGAAATGCTTTAGTATACCGTTGAGGCACTCCCTTGCCATTTTGTGCGACAAATTACAATATCCCGTCATGCATTTTAGTTAGATTGCACTCGATAGTCCAAGAAGATATGTTGATATTGTTTATCTGTGTTTTCCGGGCTTCTGGCGGCAGATTGCATCAAAGTACAGTAGTTATTTCAGAGGAGATAAAATGTGGAGTGTTTTGTTTTTTTTCTTTTCTTTTTGGCTGCAGGGTGAACGCTATTTGCAGTTGCTTTGCATTATTCAAATGGCCTCCTTTTTTTTTTTTTTTTTTTTTTTTCTAAAGGAAGAAAAGCAGGAGGGAGTCCGTTTTTCATTGCATGGAAAGCCGGTCACACTCACCCACCACCACTCGACAGCAGAAGACAGCTCATTATAAAACAACCAAAAACCCCATGTTTGATGTTGCTACTTAGTGAGGGAGGCACATCTACATCAAGCTATCTATCGTTGGACTCTTCCTTTTAAAGGAAATACTGTCTCCGACTGCCTGTAGTAGCAGTTGAGGAGGGAGATGGATTTTAGCTGAATCTTCAGTACCATTTACAGTACATGCAAAGGATTATGAAAGAGTTATTGCGTGTCTCATTTAGATGGTTACTTTGTTGACATTTTGAGCTGTGTATATACGTGCGTGTGGACCGTGGAGTACTAAAGAAACATCTACCAAAATGACTACATAGTACAAACTGTAGGATATTAGATATAGTTGTGATGCATATAGCGTTTTAGAAGGAGTTCTCCTTAACTCTGTTATACGTTTCAGCCGTTGCCCTGCACACCCCCAGTATAGCACAGCCTCTTGTCTATAATAAAAAATACACTTTCGATACTCACCAAAACAAAGACAGTTTACCTACTTTACTAAGGGAACACTCAGAGCCCCCCGCCCCACCTCATGTCTAAAATACACCTTTTGTCAATAGAAAAAAACTCCATTGACCACATCTGTAGGGGGCGCAGTGGAGTCACTAAAACATTTTTTTTCCATCCGGTGGAATATTTCCTCTTTTCTGCCCCAAAAAGTGTATTTTAGACATGAGGTGGGGCCGCGGGGGTGTTTGTTCCCACTAAGGAAAGTAGGCTTTCAACAAACAAACCGTCTTTGTTTTGGTGAATAGCAAAGCTGTATTTCTTTTATATTTACTACTACAGATGAGAAGCTGCGCTGCTGGGGGGGGGGGGGGGTACGGGTTGCTGAAAAGTGGAGGATAAGTCCTCTCAACGGACCAAAGCTAGATCTGTTGTATTCGTACCTCAATCGGATCAACTCCCTAGTCCTTACACTTGATCTGACCCTCTATTTCCAATATTTACTTTTATGTCCATGTTTACTTAAGCTTATATACACTCACTCTTATTTTATCTCTTCTAATGTGTGTGTGTGTGTGTGTGTGTGTGTGTGTGTGTGTGTGTGTGTGTGTGTGTGTGTGTGTGTGTGTGTGTGTGTGTGTGTGTCTGAGAGCAATGCAATACAAGTTCCTCAAAGTTGGTTTGTGATACCTGTGTACAGTACATGCTACATATACATCTGTATGAATACATAGCAAGATGCTAGCTTGCAGCAGGCTGCTTGGCCTGTAGATAGACGCGCACACACACACACACACACACACACACACACACACACACACACACACACACACACACACACACACACACACACACACACACACACACACACACACACAGATGTTTGGTAAATGGTATATTTAACCAAAGTCCCTCTAAATGTCTGCATTTTGCCTCATAGACACATCTGTCCTCCAGATTTCTCTGCTCGTGTAATAGCCCGCTCCCAGCTATCCACTCCACTAGGTAACGAGCACTTTAGCCATTAGTCCTTCAAATGGAAACATCCTCTATGCGTTGCTCTCTTTTTCCGCAGAATTTGAAGTTCCTCTCAGATACAACGTGAGTGTTATTTTCAAATCGTGCTTTAAGGGCATTCAATCAACCCCAAGAAAGAGAATGGGAAAAGTTGGAATAATATATGGCCAGGGGTGGAACATAACTTGAACATAACTTGATATGCAAGATGGTCTGATTTTCCTTCCATGCTGCTTCTACTAACCGCTGCTAACCTTGATTCTTTTTAAATACCCCTTTTGGTGTTAGCATTATGCTATGCTTTAGCTATTGAAAAATAGCAGATCTACAATCTCATAGCGCGCCACCGAGTGGCGCGCTACAAGCTTGTAGGTCTGCTATTTTTGAAAAATCGAAGAACCACTGACATAGAAACATAGCTTTTTCAGAAAAGATGTAGAAGACATTTTTAGAATCTGATCTCGGGTCAGAATGGGTTAAACGACCGTCAAAATGGTTGTTTCTAGAGGTTCATACCGGTATTATGAACATTTGTAGGATAACTATAGTTATGCCGTTTCATTTGATTTCAATAAAGTGTTATGGCTCCTGAACCGGTGTTGTTTCTACAGGCTCAGAATCTGTGAATTATTTTAAGTCACACAATCTCATTGGTATAGATTGTTACCGTGACCTCCATACCTTAAACTTAACCCTCTGTAACACATTGTCTAAACACAATTTGAATGGCTTACCTGAACGTTGTATCAGTTGAACTTGACACCGCTTAATAATATACTGCCGGTAGGCCTGTTACAGTTATTACATAATCGCCTAATCGCAATTATTTTTTAGATGATCGCATTTTTTTTTGCATAATGGTCATGATTGTTTCCATGTTGAAAAGCTTTCATATATTTTCAAACCTTTTACGGTAAAAAAAAAAGGTAGCAGATCGACAAGTTGTGATCCTGTAGATACACTAGGCTATTTCCACAATTAATATTTTCTTAAAAGTATAAAGTTTTAAATCATTTCTTTGTACATTTAGGTTATTTGTCATTATGTGCCCTGTGCAACTTCAAAGCCTTAAAGCCAAACAGAAATGGAATTTTCATTATGTTGCGGTGTTGTACATGTAATGAAATTGTTAATCACACTTATTTGTGTGATAATTAACTGTTAAGGGACATTTCATAATCGTGACAGCCCTAACTGCCAGTTCATCAGCCACTGCCTTTAAGAATGTTGTTGCTTATTAAGGGCTTGTTCAATGACTCACACTTGCTCTTATAGATTCCTTTTCCAAGGCAATTTAGTGAAATGCTCAGTAGGCATTCTTTGCATTTTAAGTACGTAGAAAGTGTGATTGGAATCACATGAAATCAATGGAAGCCAATTAGCCTGACATTTGATATCAGAATGTAACTCGAAAAAGTGCCCTTCTGGGCACAGGTCTCCACCAGGAGGATATAGGAGTGTGTGTGCGAAATGTTTAGGGAGTAATATAATTTATTTTAGTTTGTTTTTAGGAACAATTTTCTTCTTGTTGAGGACATGCAGAGCCAGATCACTCATAGCGTCTCTGAGTATAGAATTCTGGATGAGCGCCACTCCTGAAAACTTTTGAATCTTAGCCAATCCGTGTACAATCTGAGAAATCCAACAGACTCGTCTTGATCACATGACTACAGAGATCAAATTGTGTACCGATTTGGATGAAATCTATGCGACTAATATAAACAACGTTGTGTTTTGAAGAAATCTGCCTCATGGTGGCGCTACAACTGCCAGATGTGGAGGGAAAATGTTTTTTCCATGGCCTCTAGGGAGTGCGCATACAAAGTTGTACACAGATCAATGCAGTTATAGGTAAAAACAGGAATTGCCCTGTTATAGCGCCACCGTGAGGCTGATTAGGAAAAAATGAGTGGCATGTCGTCCTCGGCCTAGTGGAATTGTGCGCGTATAATTTCACGAAAATTTGTGATTTGTGGCATTTTGTTTGAAACGGAGGAATCCTATGAGATTTGGAAGCCAATATTAGCCAATCAGGATGGAAGATGGGAAATGGTGCAGACCCGTGTCGATCACATCATGACTATGGAGATAGTGTAAACCGAATTGTGTGATGTATGGATTAAATGTGTTCGAGTAATCTACAGAAATGTGTTTTTGCCAAAATCCGCCTCATGGTGGCGCTATGACAGGCCGTTGTGGAATATTTGGGGCAGAGGTTCGTCGTTGGCATCCAGGGAGTGTGTGTGCAAAGTTTGGCATGGATCGGGCCAACGGTGACGGAGATTAGCTGGTAACGGACGGACACGGACACACACACACACACACACACACACACGGACGTAGTGCAAAACATACTCTCTGCCCATGCCTTCGTCCTGGTGGAGACAAACACATCATCGGTGATGAAGATCACTTTTCAAAGACCCAGAGCCAACAGACAGTCACACTTGATTAAGCTCCTGCCAGTTTGCCTCGAAATAATCTCCCATATCGGAGGGCTCCCACGAGCCCCCCAAGTGGCATTTGCATTTTTAGTGTATCTGGTTTTTACGATGCTGCTTTGACCATATCTCGTAACAGAGTCTCTTAAGCAACATGCAGTAGTATACCACTTTAATAAGGGCCATTACCTCTGGTGTGTGTTACCCCGGGGTGTTGATTACTAGTTCAGATTATCATTAAAATTCCATGCGTCATTCTTATACCCGATCTTTCATCGATTCTATCATGACGTCTGTACGAATCTTCCTCCTCCCGTCGCAGCACGAGGTGACGGCGGTGTCGGAGAAGGTGATCGTGCGGCTGGGGGACCTGGTGCAGTGGACGGTACGGGACGTCTCGGAATGGACCCGCGGGCTGCGGGCGGAGCCCCTCAAGCCCGCCGTGCTCCGCGAGCTGAGGACCAACGGCCGGCGAGAGGAGGCCCTGCATCGGTACCGCGAGAGCACGCTCACCAGCGGGCTGAACTTCAGGGACATCCAGAAGGAGCGGACGCAGCTAGGTGAGGACCCGGTTACAGTATATATGGCGGCTGTTTTCACCCCCCCAAAAAAAAGCGACCACAAACGGAGGACACGTCTTCTACGTACTGACGGTTTTCTGAAAAAGCTATGTTTTTCAAAAATAGCAGACCTACAAGCTCGTAGCGCGCCACCGAGTGGCGCGCTACGAGCTTGTAGGTCTGCTATTTTTCAATAGCTAAAGCATAATAGCGTAATGCTAACACCAAAAGGGGTTCCCGCCCCAAAATGGGTTAAAAACCATAATAGTATCATGTGTAGCCCAGCAGCAATCCATAGCTCTGTCTCCCCCTTTTTCTTTTTTGTTGCTGCGGTTGACATCTTTTTCAGGGATGTTCTACATTTATATATATATACCGTATATAAATTGACACTATACAAGAGCATTTACTGGTTTTGTACGGCTTAAGAGAGAGTATTCATATACTCGCGTCTACTCATGCGTTTCTTCGTTTTAAAAAGCAGTGTGTTGACTGGAGCAAATTCATTAATTCGTGTTTTGGGGATTCTTTCCGGTTATAATGAGCTGAGAATGACACCAATAAGACTTACAAAAAAAAGGCAGCCTGGAGTTAACGCTATATAGCTCTCATCTGACAACTCATGATACCACTACGGAATTTGACCACTTTGTGCTTTTTCCCGGCGAGCACATGACAAGACCAAGATGCATGCGCTATAGATATCTCATAATTCAGCTGGCAATGACTTTGTTGCATTTAAATAATTGGCTCGTAACAAACCACGGGGCTCATATTCATCGATTCTGATCGTAATTGGGTGTGTATCTCGATGGGATCCAGCATCATTATAATGCGCATGTGAACGGCTCCCCCTTGGCAAGCGGCTGTATCTGTATCCATCACGTGAATGAGGCTTCCATTAGGTTGTCTGTGAGGTGTTTGACTCTCACGTGAGGGGGTTTCAGGGGTTTCAGGGGTTTCAGGGGTTTCAGTGCTGTATTAAAACCCATTTTGACCTGGCGAACGATTCTGCAAATGTCTTCTGAATCCTGACCGCTTTCTTGAAAAAGCTACGTTTTTCTACGTCAGTCGTTCTAAAAACACTTTCATGTCACTTTTCACGATTCTTCAGAAATAGCAGACCTACAAGCTCGTAGCGCGCCACTCGGTGGCGCGCTATGAGCTTGTAGATCTGCTATTTTTCAATAGCTAAAGCATAGCATAATGCTAACACCGCCCAAAATGGTTTAACTATGAATCGGGCTTCAACATAAAGCTTGAATGCCTTTTGGGGTGACTCGTAAACCAATATGAGAAATAATAATAATTATTTCAGCTGAAGAATGGGGGGATAAGAACATAATGTTCTCCTTTTGAAGCTGTTTTCCCAATTATTATTCCTCCCTTTCAGATGGCTGTGATGTAACGTACAGTGGGCATAATGTAACTATAAGCGTCGCTAAAAATAACGGCCACAGTTCCAGGATGTATACTGTATAAGTATGGCTCTTATTAAGCCAAAACAATGTGTGGTTAAAAAAACAACTAAATTAATATTCCCTGCAGGATCGAGCAGTTAACCCATTTTGGACTGAGGTCGATTAAAAAAAATAAAAAAAAAGGCTTCTAAATCCTAAAAATAATCTGAAAAACCCATGTTTCTATGTCAGCCTTTTTCATGTCAAGGACCCCCAGAATTATCTCTATTGGGCCACGGACCCCCATCTCAAAATATGTAGTTCCAGGGACCCCCCCCCCCCCAGAAGCAAATATTTTAGTTAAATCTTTTCGCTCTGAAATATATATTCAATGATTTGCGCCGCATTTTTAACGATTTTTCAAAAAATATTTTTCAATAGCTAAACTACAACGTAATGTTTAAAACAACCAAAAGGGATTTTAAATGCATGTTCTGAAATTGTCCCGGTACTCGGATCCCTTCCAAGGAAGGGGAGGTTCTGGATGCTATATCGCCCTTGAATACACCCTGGACACTGTTAGAATCTCATACACAAAGAGGACAAGGGAATCAATAATGGACGCTTTGTCGTTCCACTACCCCACAGATCGATAGAATTTGATTGTGCCTGTGCGTGCGCGCGGCGTGCATGCATGCGTGTGTGTGTGTGTGTGTGTGTGTGTGTGTGTGTGTGTGTGGGGGGGATCGCTTGCCTGCATAAATGTGTTTGTCAGCTCGCCTCTTAAGTGATGTCTGCTGTGTTCCATATCGTAAGCCATCCATCTATACATAAATATGCCGTATAGTAGAGAGTTTATAGACTGATCTGTGGTCGGTGTATAATGACCTCACGATGATGCCATTGCTCGGAGGCGTGCGTGTGCGTGTGTGCGTGTGTGTGTGTGTGTGTCTGCGTGTGTGTGTGTGTGTGTGTCTGCGTGTGTGTGAGTGTATTGCTAACGAGCGGAGCTGCCGTTAATGACTCCATCAGGCTGTTTCTAAATGCACTTGTCACTCTGATGGGACACTCTGCAGAGAATGTGCCTGCTCAGCAGAATGAGCTGTGGTTCTGGCAGGGCACCAGATGCGTGCGCACGCACACACACACACGCACGCATGCAGTGCCACGCACGCACGCACAGACACACACACACACACACACACAGATGCACGCTATACACTTGACAGTCTGTGGCATGCATTCACTCTGTCATTTTTTTTACGTCGTTCGCCAGTTGTCTTTGGCTTGTGGCAAAGCGTTTGTAATCTTAAACAACAGGAAATAAGATACTGCTAGAGACGGAGCTACAGAGAAAAGGATATAGTGCTGGAGAGACAGCAGAGGCAGAGAGAGATAACTCATTTTGCGCGGGAACCCCTTTTGGTGTCAGCATTACGTTATGCTTTAGCTATTGAAAAATAGCAGATCTACAAGCTCATAGCGCGCCACTCGGTGGCGCGCTACGAGCTTGTAGGTCTGCTATTTTTGAAAAGTCGAAGAACCACAGACACTGAAACATGGCTTTTTCAGAAAACTGTCAGGATGTAGAAGACTTTTTTTTAATAATCTGATCTCAGGTCAAAATGGGATAACTCATTTATCAAGGGTATATGCATGCTACTCTGAGTGAGGGGTTTGCATAGAAAATATGAAATATGGCACTGCAGCTGTGCTGACTGTTGAAATGAAATATTAATATTGTAGGAGCTAGATATCCAAAGTGCCCTTCAAGTGTTCCCGGGCTCACAATGTCCATAATTCTGTCTCGGGCGCTAGACGGACAAGGTTTTTCTTTTTTTCTTTTTGCCTGACTTTTTCTGATTTATGGTGAAATGAATGTCTAAATTCATGATGATACTGTTGCTTTGGTGGCTTTGCATTTTGTAAAAGTGTAGAGAGTCAGCAGTGCCAGCTGAGCCATCTATCCGCTGATTGTTATTCCCAGGCTAATGTGTATAACTATGTCAGAAGGAATTGGATTGTTCCCCATAACAGGATACTGCAGCGATCCCACAGGCTAGCACAGAAAGCCATTGTGAGCTAAAGAGCAATAAAGAGTGTGCCATTGTTATTGAGGGGGGAACTTAACCCATTCTGACCTGAGATCAGATTCATACGAGGTTTCCACTGGACACACACTGGTCTGATTTCAAACCCATTCTGACCTGAGATCAGATTCTATAAAAATGTCAGTCGTTCTTCGATTTAAAAAAAAAATAGCAGACCTATGCAAGCTCGTAGCGCGCTATGAGCTTGTAGATCTGCTATTTTTCAATAGATAAAGCATGACATGATGCGAACACCAAAATGGGTTCCCGTTCAGAATGGGTTAACCCATTTAGGCCTGACGTCGAAATAAAATAAAAGTCTCCTGAAAGAATATTATATTCAAAGATGTGCGCCGCATTTTTAAAGATTTTCCAAAAATGGCAGACCTACAAGCTCATCTATGAGCTTGTAGATCTGCTATTTTCCAATGGTTAAAACACCAAAAAGAGGTTCCCGTACAGAATGGGTTAACTTCTTTTATTTATTCCAAGAGCGTATCCTAACATTTCCTGGCACGCTGCCAGAGTGAATAAAGTGCACTGTTTTTGGATCGGTCTCAGACACCAAATAAAAAAAGAAGAAAAAAGGAAAATGCATTTTTTTTGTTGAATAGCAGGATCAGAGTGTGGCATTGCTCTTGATCTAAATGATGTGGGGCAACTTATATTGCCATGGCGACACAAGCCCCCGATTTCTGTGCTTATAGAAAACGGACAAGGGCAGAAAGCCAGAAAACCAATGGCCCCTGTGAAACGCAAAGTAATTAATTTCTGAAACAAGCGACCTTGTCTGTTATATCCCCGCTACACATCGACCTGCACCGGCCGCCGTGATTCTTTTTTTTTCTCCTTTTCCTTCTCATACTGTAAGTGCAAGGTAGAGAGAGAAATATCGGTGTTATAATTCAAGTATACCATCCTTGGGGAAGAAGTAATGACACAGAGCTGAGTTTGGGCTGAGGCATTCTGGTGTGTGTGTCACTGAGAATGATGCTGTCACACATATTATGGTCTGTGTATACCGTCGTTTTTTATTTTTTGGAGCCCCATGCTGCAAAAATAAAAAACCTTGACGTCAGCAGAAAATGCTGACGCATCAATCCAAAAAAACCTGACTGCAATAAGTCACAGTGTGACAACGATATACTTCATTATATATTCTGTATATAGTTATGCTTTAGCTATTGAAAAATAGCAGATCTACACAAGCTATGAGCTTGTACTGTAGGTCTGCTATTTTTGAAAAATCGAAGAACGACTGACATAGAAACATAGCTTTTTCAGAAAACTGTCAGGATGTAGAAGACTTTTTTGTTTTTAAATCTGATTTCAGGTCAAAATGGGTTAATTTCAATGTTAAATGCATATTCGAGTGCATATTCACTCGAATGTTTCATTTTTTTTCCCCTCCATTGAAGCGAGCATTAGCAGCTCTTTCTACAGTGTAGCCCACCAGGGATGGCTTTACCAGAGAAGTTTATACATTCTGTCCCTATATCTCTCCCTCGAGGACTGGCCTGATTTTCTTTCTCCCCCCCCCCCCCCCCCATCTTTCACTGCCTTACAAAATTGGTTTCTGGTTGTATTCTTACCAGGCCGGGACATAATATGGGAGAGAGCTGTATCTGCAGATATAGCATGGTTGGATTGTATACCGGCAGCAGACTCGGAGAGAGAGAGAGAGAGAGCTTTGAGAACAAAAGAAAACAAAGGCAAGGTGCTCTCCTCTCTCACAGAAATAGCTCAATAGGCTTACGCTAGCTTGTCTTCCTTCAATCTAAAGGCCTCAGTATAGCAGAGCCCGGTGATCGCATTCTGCCTTGAGATGATGTGGAAGATTATGCCAGGTCATAGCCTATACTACGACTCCATGTCTTCAAAGAACAGCACTGCTGCTGCTGTGCCTTTTTGCCTGACTCCACCGCTCTCTCTCACCTGCTGTATCCTCTGCAAATGCTTGCACTTCCCCAGCCATTCTTCATTATCGACGGGCGTTCCGTTAGTCGTAAAATATAAAAACAAAAACTATGTCCAGTAATGGAGCAAATGACCACTATACGGCTACTGTAAACGGATATGGATTATATTGTTTATGATGCAACATGCACACACGCACACACACACACACACACACACACACACACACACACACACACACACACACACACACACGCGCATTCAGAGCTACCTGATATTGCCCTATTTTGTGCTGTAGTGTAAAGTGAACATCAGAGCCGCAATTACATTGATTTGACCTGATGATGCAGTGAGACTCTTTGTAGTTACAGTTTCAGCACTGTCACTGTGTTTCCTCCCTTATGCCAAAATCCGTGACAACGCAGCCACATATGTACATACTGTACACGTATTACACGACGAAGAAGATATCCAGACAGTTTTGTCAGTTCAGAACGTTTCATTTCGATGTACTACAGTGGGTGAGATTCGGTCACCCTTTCCAGGGCTCGTCCAGAATGTTTATATGTTTATCCCATTCTGAACGGGGAACCCATTTTAGGTGTTAGCATCATGTTATGCTTTAGCTATTGAAAAATAGCAGATCTACAAGCTCATAGCGCGCCACCGAGTGGCGCCCTACGAGCTTGTAGGTCTGCTATTTTTGAAAAAATCGAAGAGCGACTGACATTAGAAGACATTTCTAGACTCTGATCTCAGGTTCAGAATGGAAAACTGTCAGGATGTAGGAGACATTTGTTTAGAATCTGATCTCAGGTCAGAATGGGTTATACCGCGGTGATAAGGAAAAAGACAGATGACGTCGTCTCATCGCTGACTTTGTCTCGGTGACAATACGGTGAACGATATTTGAGACTTGGCAGTCACTATCGCGTCGCGCACACACAAAAATGCTTTATGTTTTTCAACTGCAAACACTACGGCCGGGGGCAGTAGTAATGTTCGCTTTCTCTGATGAGATAAAGAGAACACAGCGCGGTGGCGACAGAAGAATAACTCTTGTGACCCTGAACGAGAGAGAGAGAGAGAGAGAGAGAGAGAATGCCTATTACAGTTGTTAGCTCTTTTTCTGTGTACAATAATGCGCACACCGTACTGTACTGTACTCCCCTAGTCGGGGAACGTGGCACATTCTATCGTTTGTGTACTTGATTTGCTTTCCGCCTCCTCAGACATATTTGCCTCCCCCCCTCTGTGATCTCCACAGAACTTAATTCTCGAAACTGTCCAAAAAAATCCCTTTGAAGAAATGTAATGGAGTGTTTGTATTGATTATGTGCCCTCTGTCCCTCTCTGCTCTCCCCCAGTCTCTGGTGGTGGTGGGTGGTGGGGGGGTACTACCACTACAGCGATGTCTTCTTCACAGTGCTCAGACATGTACGAGAGAGAGAAGAATCACAAGCAGTTTTTTCTCAACCCCCCCCCCCCCCCCCCCCATCTCTACTGATCTGCTCATATCATTAATTCCCTACTGACTGAGGGGTCTGGCCGGAAGCCAGAGAATTCTAAATCTGTATAAGCAGTAAATTGTGTGGCAGGGTGGAAAAATCTATTAGGTGTTTGAGCATGCCTCGAATTTGAATGTGTGTGTGTGTGTGTGTGTGTGTGTGTGTGTGTGTGTGTGTGTGTGTGTGTGTGTGTCGAGAGAGAGAGATTGAGAGAGAGAGAGAAGGGAGAGGGAGAGAGAGAGAGACCTTCTTAAGATTGTAATCAAATGCCACTATCCTGAATTGCTACTGTATATATTCAATAATTTGTGGTATTTTACTTCCTGAATGTCAATTTATGTGTTTTTTGGGGGCTCGGCGTGGGAGGGGTTGATCGCTGGTGGTGGGGGTGGGGGGGGCGCTAGCTGGGTTGATGTTGGGTGGGAGACTGTGGCCTCTGAGGAAACGAAGAGCTCCATCTCTCCATTAGCCGGGTCTGAAACAACAGCTCTGTCTCTCTTTTCTCCATTAGTCAGGTCTAGAAAAACAACAGAGTAAGTATTGATGTGACCTCTGCTTAAGTAGTGAGAGAGAGAGAGATACAGAGAGAGAGAGAGAGAGGGGGGGGGGGGGGGGGGGGGTAGAGAGAGCAGAGCTAGGGAAGAGAGATGTGTTCTTTCATAATAGCTTATCTGTCTCTTGCAAAACATTTCCTAATCTATTATTATTCAATCGTTTCCTTATGAAAGGCAACTGAAATATGCAATGCACACGTTGCAAGATCATAAGATCTTATCTGACAGAAAATTGAGAGAAATGCGGAGGACTCCTCGGAAACGGCCAGCATGCCTTTAATTAAATGGATTGCCTGCCAGTTCCACTTATTTCCATGACTCATACTTAAATATTACCCCACCACCAGGGCCTTTTGCATAAAGAGATTTATATTCATCTCCGTCAAAGTGATGAGGTTGTAAGTGGTGAATTTGTAGAGCCTGTAAGTTTGATGCTCATTTTGTATGTTTTACAGCGCCATAGACGTTTCGATGTCAAAAAAGGTAGTTTTAGTACTTGTCACCATGGGCCTTGCATCTGATATGTCTGAAGTGGTATAGCACATTGTTAGACTCCTGGTTTATGCTAAGGCGTGACACGTATTGCTAAACAAACAAGTTATTTTCAACAGAATTTTTTTTCAACTATAAAAATAAAAAATCACACCCGTGTGAACTGAGTGGTGCAACTCCCCTCCCCCCTCCTCTCTCTCTCTCTCTCTCTCTCTCTCTCTCTCTCTCACACTCTCATTAGCAGGCAACAGTGCAGCACTCTCTCTCTCTCTGTTTCTGGCACAACAGCGCCCCTACTGGTGCTCATTAACGTCACACGGACACATAGGTGAACACACGGACACATAGGTGAACAACACATAGGTGAACACGGACATTGCTGTTCCTTGGAGTGGTTGCACCACTCAATAAAAAAACAAACAAAAAACGGTTGAAAATATATAATTCTCGTCGAGCCACGTGACATTTTGTTGCTTCAGACACGCATAGTTCTCGCAGAATCCCATTCTGCTCTCGGATATATCTAGACAGGACAATTACCTCCCTGTATCTGAGAAGATTAAATAAGACAGTGAAAGCCCCGCAATTGTATTGCTGGCACACACAAAGGAGGAATGAAGGAATGTCACTAAATGAAAAGTATCTCTGTGATTTCTAGCCTTGGAAGAGGAGCTACATTAGGAAGTGCAAAGTGCGCTGTTCACAACAATGGCTGCTGCAGCACAGAAATGATCCTATCCTTTTTGTGTTTCCTTGAATTAATTGTGCATAGTGGTCCCACATGACTTAACAAATGTTGTCTCCGCGTTATTTTTTGCTTACTTCCGCTACAACCCATTACAAACAAGAGCAATTACAGTACAATGCACTGTAAGGACGTAGATTCAGTAAATACGATCCAGTTCAGTACTTCTTCTTATCTTTTTATCTAATCTTCCCAGTGTAGTAATAAACTAATGAGTAAATAGGAGCACATAAACATTTAACATCATAGTACTTCACTAGACCAAATTATAACGTAGTGCTCATCCTGGTTGCTCTGGTCTCGACATCCATCCATCATAATGTATGAGACACAACTGATCCCAGAGTGCCCCTTACACACAGACTGTTGCTCATGTACAGCGGTTATATACGCACTATATGGAAGATAGACTTGTAGCTTTATGAGAAATAACATGGTGTTCATTTCTCTGCAGCACCGAGGTAATGTATTTTTTTGCCCCCCACAGAGGAAGGCAATTGCAATGCAAGCTGTGATAGATTCCGTGTGTGTGCGTGTGTGTGTGCGTGTGTGTGTGCGTGTGGCGTGTCGCATTATGCACACACGTAGACTGGTATGAACGCATGACAATTAACAGATACCTTTTTTGAGTGGCGCAACCACTCCAAGGAACAGCAATGTCCGTGTCTATGCGTCCGCCTATATGTGACGTTAATGAGCACGACTATGACTATTAGTACCAGTAGGGGCGCTGTTGTGCCAGCAACAGAGAGAGAGAGAGATACAGTGCTGTGTTACTGTTGCCTGCTAATGAGAGAGAGAGAGAGAGAGAGAGAGAGAGGGGAGTTGCACCACTCAGTTCACACGGGTGTGATTTTTTTTTAAATTCAAATAATAACGTATATGAGCTATAATGTGTGTTGTGTAAATAAATCTCTCACTTCAGAGTTTGCAGCGTGTGGCATTGTGGCCCCGCTTTTTGATTTATGGAGCGCCGGGCCGGGTCGGGTCGAGTCGAGGGGAACCTAAGGCTGAAGACAATAGATCATAGATGTCCTTTCTGCCCCGTGTTCCCAACCTGTCAGTACATTTCCTTGTTATCCCATTTTGCGCGGGAACCCCCTTTTGGTGTTGGCATTATAACGTCATGCTTTAGCTATTGAAAAAATAGCAGATCTACGAGCTCATAGCGCGCCACTCGGTGGCGCGCTACGAGCTTGTAGATCTGCTATTTTTTGAAAAATCGAAGAACGACTGACCTAGAAACACGGCTTTGTTTCCGAAAACTGTCGGGATGTAGAAGATTTTTTTTAGAATCTGATCTCGGGTCAGAATGGGTTATGCGCTGGACTGAGCAACACTTGCCAGAATGAACTGCATTCACCCTGTCCTGTTGTTTCCCCCCCTCACAGTCACCCTCTGGTGAACGCTGCCACTTCATTCAAACGCGTTCCTCCAAGGACAATGTTAACCGTTTTGAAATTCATAAGCCGCGCTGGTAATTTCCGTCTCTCCCTGTGGCAGAAATGCATTGTTTGGACTCTATGCCGGGTGGGTTAGGACAAAAAAAAAACATTAGTAAAACTGTACCTAACGTGTTCTAAATGTGCACTAGTACTGTGGAATGTAGCTATACTGTAGATTGACTGTGCATATAGGCGTACATATTCCATACACAGACCGCTGGTTCTTCATTCTGTACTGCTATACCGTACATCTCACGCCTTCACTACAGTGATTTCTGTCAGCGAAATCAGCCAGAGAACAGCCATACACTGCCATATACAGTAGCACGTCAGTGGAGCTATTTTTTTTTCGGTTAGCACCTTTTTTTGATACAGTTTTTTGCTGCGACCACTTCGAATTTCTATTCACAGCCCAATTTCACAGCCATGAGACGATTCATGAATGTAGCAATTTAAAAAATATACGTTTTCACTAATATGCTTTTATGTCCATATGACATCCACACAGTCAGGAGGATTGTAAACAGATGGTGCTGGTTTTTAATGACATATTGCTATCGTAACCATAAGCCCGTAGACTATAAGCGTCTATTCTTAGCCCTCTCGGGGTGGGGCGTGTGGGGGGGGGGGGGGGGGGGGTGAGGTGTGCATCACATCACACGGGGATAATGTCACTCCCTTCTTTCTGCATGCTCTGTCATGCCCCCACGGCCAAACAAAAAATCCCATGTAAATTGTGTATTGTTGTGCTGGATGTAATTATTGAAAAGGGTTCCAGTTGGCTTAACTCTACGGTGGCTGTTTATTTAAAAAAAAAAAAAACCCTCCCCTCCTCCTCCCCCTGTACAGATCCTGTACTGATAGTGAGAGAGAGAGAATAGAGATTCTTATATAATGGAGTCACTCTGAATGACAAGCGAAACTTGTCATTCTCTTAGACATTTTGTACCCTTTGTTGTGTGGAAGTATGTCTATTCCAAATGGCATGTAGTATTCTTTTAGTATACTCCTGCCTCCTGCTCTTTTATTTTATTTCTCTCGTTTCTCTCCATTCTTTTACTGATAACACATTAAATCATGTTTCCTAGTGTTCACCCAGCTCATGCCCCTGAGAAATATCACCCCAGGGGTTGATAATGGGGGCCCGTCTTTGAGGAAACACACACAGCAACTTTGATCTGGAATGACATATAATTCCTTGCCTGACCCAATTCCCAATCTTCTGATAAGATGTTTTTCCTCTCCTATTTCTCTTTCTGCCTTCCTCTCTCTCTCTCTCTCTCTCTCTCTCTCTCTAACCTTCCCATGGTATATTTGCTCAAATCGGAGCTTCGCACGTCCCATTAAAGATGCATTTAAAAAGCCAACATGTCATCCATTTAACTCTCCAAGGAGGAAGTTATGTTGGAAGAAAATTATGTTTACTAGGGTGAGCTGAGAACCTCTCTGTCTTCGAATCTCTGCCGGAATATCTGCGATCCACTCTCTCTCTCGCAGCTCAATTAAGTTTGTGTCGGACGGTCGGTAACGTATATACAGTATACGTGTTACAAATGGTGTCTGTCATAGCGGGTCGAGTGGCATTACTTTTCCTGTGAGAGTGTCCGTGCTCAGTGGTGAAGTGAGTGAGATAATTGCTTGTAGATATACCGTTAGAAGAAACCACTCTGGAGTTCTGCTGTACCAAGGCCATGATACTGTACTTGATTTGATTTGCTGGCGGTGGTGTTTTTGCACATTTGTGTGAATTTGCTCTCCAAACTATAGGCTGCTGGTTGGAAGTGGAGCCCGAGCCTCAAACCCAGTGGTAGTCACTCAGTCAGTCATTAGTCAGGCTGCGTTTAGGGACCCAGACAGTGAAGCATGTTTTTTTTTTAAGGAGCAGATTCATCACAAACACAAACTACAGAACAGCGTGTTGACTGGCAGCCCTCCTGCCCCCTCTGTTACTTTAGCTACAGTTATGCCTGTGTCAATAATGGTGGCTGTTGGCCTATTGCCCTGGCAGTGCTGTAATCATGGCTTCACTTCTCTCTCTCTCTCCCTCTCTCTGTGAATCTCTCTGTGATTGCGGTGATTCCGACAGGCCGAGGCTATAATTTCAACTCGGGCATGAAAGCAGGGCCCTCCGGAGCATTCCGCCTATATAGCTCATTTGTAGCGATGAGGCCGTCGTTGTTTTTTCTGTTGTTTTTTTGTTTCCTTCTCCAAAATAACCAATACGGGTTATTCAATGAGGAGCGTCCCCTGAATAATTCTGTCATGTATTACAGAACCTATTAAATGCAAACTTTTTCAATCCGGGCAATCAATAAGGGAGGCAGCTTACTTTGGCCCTTTGCCAGACGCATTAGGGCTATACTAGCGATGGTTGCTAGGGAGCCGAGCCTGCTCAGGGGAAAGAATGTTTAATGTAATAGAATCACATAAATCAACTGAAGGAAAGTGCTTGTGTTTAGTCTTCTCTTCTCTTCTCTTCTCTTCTCTTCTCTTCTCTCCTCTATTTCATTTCATATTATGTGAAACCATTTGATATGGAGTGTATTTTTGAAAATGTGGTATTGCCATTTTTTTTCCCTCTGTGAACCGCGAGAACATCTGGGATGGAATTAAGCAGGGTGTAGTTGAATTGAATAGTATGTGTGCTGTGC
>NC_137875.1:37879906-37941566 GCF_963924005.1 Protomyctophum bolini
AAATCTGTTATAAGCAGTAAATTGTGTGGCAGGTGGAAAAATCTATTAGGTGTTTGAGCATGCCTCGAATTTGAATGTGTGTGTGTGTGTGTGTGTGTGTGTGTGTGTGTGTGTGTGTGTGTGTGTGTGTGTGTCGAGAGAGAGAGATTGAGAGAGAGAGAGAAGGGAGAGGGAGAGAGAGAGAGACCTTCTTAAGATTGTAATCAAATGCCACTATCCTGAATTGCTACTGTATATATTCAATAATTTGTGGTATTTTACTTCCTGAATGTCAATTTATGTGTTTTTTGGGGGCTCGGCGTGGGAGGGGTTGATCGCTGGTGGTGGGTGGTGGGGGGGGCGCTAGCTGGGTTGATGTTGGGTGGGAGACTGTGGCCTCTGAGGAAACGAAGAGCTCCATCTCTCCATTAGCCGGGTCTGAAACAACAGCTCTGTCTCTCTTTTCTCCATTAGTCAGGTCTAGAAAAACAACAGAGTAAGTATTGATGTGACCTCTGCTTAAGTAGTGAGAGAGAGAGAGATACAGAGAGAGAGAGAGAGAGGGGGGGGGGGGGGGGGGGTAGAGAGAGCAGAGCTAGGGAAGAGAGATGTGTTCTTTCATAATAGCTTATCTGTCTCTTGCAAAACATTTCCTAATCTATTATTATTCAATCGTTTCCTTATGAAAGGCAACTGAAATATGCAATGCACACGTTGCAAGATCATAAGATCTTATCTGACAGAAAATTGAGAGAAATGCGGAGGACTCCTCGGAAACGGCCAGCATGCCATTAACCCATTCTGACCTGAGATCAGATTCATACGAGGTTTCCACTGGACACACACTGGTTTGATTAACCCCATTCTGACCTGAGATCAGATTCTAAAAATGTCAGTCGCTCTTCGATTTTTCAAAAAAATAGCAGACCTACAAGCTCGTATCGCGCCACTCGGTGGCGCGATATGAGCTTTGTAGATCTGCTATTTTTCAATAGGTAAAGCATAACATGATGCTAACACCAAAATGGGTGCCCGGTCAGAATGGGTTAATTAAATGATTGCCTGCCAGTTCCACTTATTTCCATGATCATAACTTAAATATTACCCCACCACCAGGGCCTTTTGCATAAAGAGATTTATATTCATCTCCGTCAAAGTGATGAGGTTTGTAAGTGGTGAATTTGTAGAGCCTGTAAGTTTGATGCTCATTTTGTATGTTTTACAGCGCCATAGACGTTTCGATGTCAAAAAAAGTAGTTTTAGTACTTGTCACCATGGGCCTTGCATCTGATATGTCTGAAGTGGTATAGCACATTGTTAGACTCCTGGTTTATGCTAAGGCGTGACACGTATTGCTAAACAAACAAGTTATTTCAACAGAATTTTTTTCACTATAAAAATAAAAAATCACACCCGTGTGAACTGAGTGGTGCAACTCCCCTCCCCCCTCCTCTCTCTCTCTCTCTCTCTCTCTCTCTCTCTCTCTCACACTCTCATTAGCAGGCAACAGTGCAGCACTCTCTCTCTCTCTGTTTCTGGCACAACAGCGCCCCTACTGGTGCTCATTAACGTCACACGGACACATAGGTGAACACACGGACACATAGGTGAACAACACATAGGTGAAGACACGGACATTGCTGTTCCTTGGAGTGGTTGCACCACTCAATATAAAAAACAAACAAAAAACCGGTTGAAAATATTAATTCTCGTCGAGCCACGTGACATTTTGTTTGCTTCAGACACGCATAGTTCTCGCAGAATCCCATTCTGCTCTCGGATATATCTAGACAGGACAATTACCTCCCTGTATCTGAGAAGATTAAATAAGACAGTGAAAGCCCCGCATTGTATTGCTGGCACACACAAAGGAGGAATGAAGGAATGTCACTAATGAAAAGTATCTCTGTGATTTCTAGCCTTGGAAGAGGAGCTACATTAGGAAGTGCAAAGTGCGCTGTTCACAACAATGGCTGCTGCAGCACAGAAATGATCCTATCCTTTTTGTGTTTCCTTGAATTAATTGTGCATAGTGGTCCCACATGACTTAACCAATGTTGTCTCCGCGTTATTTTTTGCTTACTTCCGCTACAACCCATTACAAACAAGAGCAATTACAGTACAATGCACTGTAAGGACGTAGATTCAGTAAATACGATCCAGTTCAGTACTTCTTCTTATCTTTTTATCTAATCTTCCCAGTGTAGTAATAAACTAATGAGTAAATAGGAGCACAATAACATTTAACATCATAGTACTTCACTAGACCAAATTATAACGTAGTGCTCATCCTGGTTGCCTCTGGTCTCGACATCCATCCATCATAATGTATGAGACACAACTGATCCAGAGTGCCCCTTACACACAGACTGTTGCTCATGTACAGCGGTTATATACGCACTATATGGAAGATAGACTTGTAGCTTTATGAGAAATAACATGGTGTTCATTTCTCTGCAGCACCGAGGGGTAATGTATTTTTTTTGCCCCCACAGAGGAAGGCAAATTGCAATGCAAGCTGTGATAGATTCCGTGTGTGTGTGCGTGTGTGGTTGTGCGTGTGTGTGTGCGTGGTGGCGGTGTCGCATTATGCACACACGTAGACTGGTATGAACGCATGACAATTAACAGATACCTTTTTTGAGTGGCGCAACCACTCCAAGGAACAGCAATGTCCGTGTCTATGCGTTCCGCCTATATGTGACGTTAATGAGCACGACTATGACTATTAGTACCAGTAGGGGCGCTGTTGTGCCAGCAACAGAGAGAGAGAGATACAGTGCTGTGTTACTGTTTGCCTGCTAATGAGAGAGAGAGAGAGAGAGAGAGAGAGAGGGGAGTTGCACCACTCAGTTCACACGGGTGTGATTTTTTTTTAAATTCAAAATAATAACGTATATGAGCTATAATGTGTGTTGTGTAAATAAATCTCTCACTTCAGAGTTTGCAGCGTGTGGCATTGTGGCCCCGCTTTTTGATTTATGGAGCGCCGGGCCGGGTCGGGTCGAGTCGAGGGGGAACCTAAGGCTGAAGACAATAGATCATAGATGTCCTTTCTGCCCCGTGTTCCCAACCTGTCAGTACATTTCCTTGTTATCCCATTTTGCGCGGGAACCCCCTTTTGGTGTTGGCATTATAACGTCATGCTTTAGCTATTGAAAAAATAGCAGATCTACGAGCTCATAGCGCGCCACTCGGTGGCGCGCTACGAGCTTGTAGATCTGCTATTTTTTTTGAAAAATCGAAGAACGACTGACCTAGAAACACGGCTTTGTTCGAAAACTGTCGGGATGTAGAAGATTTTTTTTAGAATCTGATCTCGGGTCAGAATGGTTATGCGCTGGACTGAGCAACACTTGCCAGAATGAACTGCATTCACCCTGTCCTGTTGTTTCCCCCCTCACAGTCACCCTCTGGTGAACGCTGCCACTTCATTCAAACGCGTTCCTCCAAGGACAATGTTACCCGTTTTGAAATTCATAAGCCGCGCGGTAATTTCCGTCTCTCCCTGTGGCAGAAATGCATTGTTTGGACTCTATGCCGGGTGGGTTAGGACAAAAAAAAAACATTAGTAAAACTGTACCTAACGTGTTCTAAATGTGCACTAGTACTGTGGAATGTAGCTATACTGTAGATTGACTGTGCATATAGGCGTACATATTCCATACACAGACCGCTGGTTCTTCATTCTGTACTGCTATACCGTACATCTCACGCCTTCACTACAGTGATTTCTGTCAGCGAAATCAGCCAGAGAACAGCCATACACTGCCATATACAGTAGCACGTCAGTGGAGCTATTTTTTTTTCGGTTAGCACCTTTTTTTGATACAGTTTTTTGCTGCGACCACTTCGAATTTCTATTCACAGCCCAATTTCACAGCCATGAGACGATTCATGAATGTAGCAATTTAAAAAATATACGTTTTCACTAATATGCTTTTTTATGTCCATATGACATCACACAGTCAGGAGGATTGTAAACAGATGGTGCTGGTTTTTAATCCATTTTGGGCGGGAACCCCTTTTTGGTGTTCAGCATCATGTTATGCTTTAGCTTTTGAAAAATAGCAGATCTACAAGCTCGTAGCGCGCCACCGAGTGAGGCGCGCTACGAGCTTGTAGGTCTGCTATTTTTGAAAAATCGAAAAGAACGACTGACACAGAAACATATAGCTTTTTCAGAAAACTGTCAGGATGCAGAAGACATTTTTAGAATCTGATCTCAGGTCAGAACGGGTTAATGACATATTGCTATCGTAACCATAAGCCCGTAGACTATAAGCGTCTATTCTTAGCCATCTCGGGGTGGGGCGTGTGGGGGGGGGGGGGGGGGGGGTGAGGTGTGCATCACATCACACGGGGATAATGTCACTCCTTCTTTCTGCATGCTCTGTCATGCCCCCACGGCCAAACAAAAAATCCATGTAAATTGTGTATTGTTGTGCTGGATGTAATTATTGAAAAGGGTTTCCAGTTGGCTTAACTCTACGGTGGCTGTTTATTTAAAAAAAAAAAAAACCCTCCCCTCCTCCTCCCCCTGTACAGATCCTGTACTGATAGTGAGAGAGAGAGAATAGAGATTCTTATATAATGGAGTCACTCTGAATGACAAGCGAAACTTGTCATTCTCTTAGACATTTTGTACCCTTTGTTGTGTGGAAGTATGTCTATTCCAAATGGCATGTAGTATTCTTTTAGTATACTCCTGCCTCCTGCTCTTTTATTTTATTTCTCTCGTTTCTCCATTCTTTTACTGATAACACATTAAATCATGTTTCCTAGTGTTCACCCAGCTCATGCCCCTGAGAAATATCACCCCAGGGGTTGATAATGGGGGCCCGTCTTTGAGGAAACACACACAGCAACTTTTGATCTGAATGACATATAATTCCTTGCCTGACCCAATTCCCAATCTTCTGATAAGATGTTTTTCCTCTCCTATTTCTCTTTCTGCCTTCCTCTCTCTCTCTCTCTCTCTCTCTCTCTCTCTAACCTTCCCATGGTATATTTGCTCAAATCGGAGCTCGCACGTCCCATTAAAGATGCATTTAAAAGCAACATGTCATCATTTAACTCTCCAAGGAGGAAGTTATGTTGGAAGAAAATTATGTTTACTAGGGTGAGCTGAGAACCTCTCTGTCTTCGAATCTCTGCCGGAATATCTGCGATCCACTCTCTCTCTCGCAGCTCAATTAAGTTTGTGGTCGGACGGTCCGGTAACGTATATACAGTATACGTGTTACAAATGGTGTCTGTCATAGCGGGTCGAGTGGCATTACTTTTCCTGTGAGAGTGTCCGTGCTCAGTGGTGAAGTGAGTGAGATAATTGCTTGTAGATATACCGTTAGAAGAAACCACTCTGGAGTTCTGCTGTACCAAGGCCATGATACTGTACTTTGATTTGATTTGCTGGCGGTGGTGTTTTTGCACATTTGTGTGAATTTGCTCTCCAAACTATAGGCTGCTGGTTGGAAGTGGAGCCCGAGCCTCAAACCCAGTGGTAGTCACTCAGTCAGTCATAGTCAGGCTGCGTTTAGGGACCCAGACAGTGAAGCAGTGTTTTTTTTTTAAGGACGCAGATTCATCACAAACACAAACTACAGAACAGCGTGTTGACTGGCAGCCCTCCTGCCCCCTCTGTTACTTTAGCTACAGTTATGCCTGTGACAATAATGGTGGCTGTTGGCCTATTGCCCTGGCAGTGCTGTAATCATGGCTTCACTTCTCTCTCTCTCTCCCTCTCCTGTGAATCTCTCTGTGATTGCGGTGATTCCGACAGGCCGAGGCTATAATTTCAACTCGGGCATGAAAGCAGGGCCCTCCGGAGCATTCCGCCTATATAGCTCATTTGTAGCGATGAGGCCGTCGTTGTTTTTCTGTTGTTTTTTTGTTTCCTTCTCCAAAATAACCAATACGGGTTATTCAATGAGGAGCGTCCCCTGAATAATTCTGTCATGTATTACAGAACCTATTAAATGCAAACCTTTTTCAATCCGGCAATCAATAAGGAGGCAGGCTTACTTTGGCCCCTTTGCCAGACGCATTAGGGCTATACTAGCGATGGTTGCTAGGGAGCCGAGCCTGCTCAGGGGAAAGAATGTTTAATGTAATAGAATCACATAAATCAACTGAGGAAAGTGCTTGTGTTTAGTCTTCCTTCTCTCTTCTTCTTCTCTTCTCTTCTCTTCTCTCCTCTATTTCATTTCATATTATGTGAAACCATTTTGATATGGGAGTGTATTTTTGAAAATGTGGTATTGCCATTTTTTTTCCTCTGTGAACCGCGAGAACATCTGGGATGGAATTAAGCAGGGTGTAGTTGAATTGAATAGTATGTGTGCTGTGCGACGTGTGTGTGTGTGTGTGTGTGTGTGTTGTGTGCTGCCTGAGTTCCTGTATGCTTAGCTGTGTCCTCAATCCTTGCGCTGCACACTTGAATAAATTGAAGGTGAAAATTATATAAACATTTTTTTCCCCCACTTCTTTTGTCACAGCCCGCTGCCCCACCCCGCAGGAAGGAACGAGGCACTTTAGTGCTCTTACCATAATTAAGAACAGGAGCCAACATGCATGAAGGGGCTCCTCTCTCTCTCTCTCTCTCTCTCTCTCTCTCTGTCGCTCTCTGCCCTCTGTACAGTTTTAATAGAACATTTCTCTTGGGTGTTGGTGCCCTTTTGTGTGAGAATATGATTCCCTTTGAAGAGTCGGCACACAGACATGAACGTAATATAAAAGCCCCTAATATCTCTTTAGAGGAATTTGTGGCCGTGCACAGCGCAGTCGCGCACGCGGTCTGCATTACGGGCAGAGGCGCGCGGAGACAGAGAGAGAGAGAGTCAGAGAGTCAGGCTGCGCCTAGTGAGTGATGCGTGGTGTTGATGACTGAGGGCCATTGAGTCATTTTGCAGACACAGTATGTGTCACTATGCGGCTGTGCGTCTGATGAATGTGGATGGCGATGAATATAGCTCGGGATTATTACTCCCTTTGAGCCAAACAAGCTCCGTTAGTTTAGTAGTGCTGTTGTCATATTATTTCAATGGAGCGGTTTTCTAATGTGCCACTTCTGCGAACGATTACCGGGGAAGGAATTTCCTATTATAATTTAAAAAAAAATTAACTTTGTGGCAAAACAGCCGTGAGCAATTAGCGAACTGTTACTATGCCCTTTTTTCTTTTTTTTTGCTTTCGTCTGCTCGCAGGCAGCCATTCACAGATGAAACACACAGCGTTATGTTGAATCAGGCAAAATGAAATGAATCCACGTCATTTCCCCCCCTCTCCACAGAAAACACACAAGGTGGCCCCGTGGTCTGTGTGAAAATGGGGTTCCATCTTCCCCAGCCACTTCCACCCCCGCGTCCATTTCCATTCGGTCGTCGTTGACAGATGCTGTTCCATTTTTATGTGGTCAGGTTTCAATAACACGAAAACCAATAGCTTGCATCGAGCAGCCTGCCGGCCTTGCCGCTTATATAGCCCTCGCTCAGTGTCACGTCCCCTCGCAGGTGTGTGCGTGTGTGTGTGTGTGTGTGTGTGTGTGTGTGTGTGCGTGTGTGTGTGCGTGTGCGCGGCGAGAGGGAGGTTAGAAGGTAGAGCGAAGCGGAATGAATCAGAGATGTGTTATATATTATGAGTGGCTAAATGGGAACAGGGCAACCTCTCAGATCAATACAGAGCAGAGAGCCTGGAGGATGGAGGGGGAATATCAAACAAGAGCTTTCCCCCTCTCTCTCTCTCTCTCTCTCTCTCTCTGTCTCTCTCTCTCTCTCCTCTCTCTCTCTCTCTCTCTCTCTCTCTCTCTCTCTCTGTCTCTCTCTCTCTCTCTCTCTCTCTCTCTCTCTCTCTCTCTCTCTCTCTCTCTCTCTCTCTCTCTCTCTCTCTCCCTTTGTTTATCTCACTCACTTGTCCCTGTCCTTTTTTTTAACCCCCCTTTTCTCCCGTTTGTCTGTCTGTCTGTCTGTGTCTTGTCTGTCTGTCTGTCTGTGTCTTGTCTGTCTGTCTTAGTCTGACAGTTTTCTGCTTTGTTTTGAGGTAAAACCGCTTTCAGCGTAGTTAAAAAGAATAATGAACTCAAATATAAATGTGACAATATTGGCACTGCCTTACCATTTTTCTCACTTAAAAACACAAAAAAAAAACAGGCGGGGGAGGAGATCCAGTAAATTCCCTAAATTGCCCCGGGGCCAGATAATGTGGAAATGTTGACAACAGCACATTTTGAGCCAAGTGAGTGATTTAAGGACTGCAAGTGGGGTGACGGATAGCATTGGAATAATGGTCTTCAGCCTGTTCCCGAAATCCGAATGTCGAGATCTTGTCAAGAGTTTGTGGGCCACTTTGAATATTTCCAAGCTCAGCTGAATGTATAATGACACGGTTTACGCGAGTCAGATAGTAGTGTGTGTGGGCTGTGTTTTGTTTTGCTATAGTAGCTACGGTCGGCTGCCACTCTCGCAGCAGACCTCATATTACAGTGGATTTATTTTCAGCTTAGTGAAACTGTTAAGAGAAACTCTCAAATGAAAACCAAAGGCTCTCAGAAATCCAGCAGTAAATCATCCAACACCTACACCACTACCCCCCCCCCCCCCACACACACACCACACACACACACACACCACACACACACCCTCGCCCTCCCCTCAATTATTTTCTCCTGGCGTTGCCTTGTTAGAAATTCAGCACACTAGTATCGATGATGTTTCATCTGACATTGCGGCGGGTTATTCATCCAGCTCCGGTTACAGCCCGGCAGCTGCTACAACTGTAGCTAATGAGGTTTCGTGTCGCATGCGGCATTTCTGAGATTTCCCTTCATGAGTTGTCGTAATATATTATTACGTGTAAGGCGTCGTGCGATTACAGCAGACATTATCCCCCCTCAATGTAATTTTGGACAGAATCCATCCCTTTTCATTTCACCTGGTTGTAAGGGGTTTTCACCCTATAACCCCAAACCCTCATGTCTCCTTTACTCTACACTACACAAGCTATTATAATCTCTTTGCTTCTGCCCCTTTTTCCATCGTGAGGAACTATTTAGCTGTGGTTTTTGAGGAATATAGGATTTGGGCATAATAATACAGCATTGAATTAAATGTAGAACTCAATGTTTACTTTAAACAAAAGGCATCTGTGCCACCACCACCACCACCACACTGTAGTGTATAATGTAGCCATATGCCCTACTCAACTGTGTTAAAAAAGAAAGCGTTAGACCACGGGTGGGCAACCCTCTCCTGGCCGTTTTCAAGGCTATATAGCGTGGTGCCAGACAGCAACAACTAGCTAGTGCTTTAGCTTCTATTACAGGCTGCTAAGGACTAATATAACACCAGCATACAGTCAATATTCAATAATAGTCCCTAACATAGAATGAGTCAATAATTTAACAACAGAATAATAAAGAAAAATAATTCTGACTACATAAAGGCTTTTATGCGCCCGTCAAACAGTTATTATCGATGCATAATAATGGTCAATCGATTGCCTCAATGCCCTAAATCTGATCATCTGGTTGATCAAAAGAGGTGATCACCACTTTTTGAGTGGTGCAACCACTCCTATAGACAGAACTGGGTCGGCACACTGGCACCCGGTTCCTTCTGGGTCTGGAATTTGTTTTCACTTAGGGGAAAAATGTGATTATGAAATGCTTTACACTACTCCCTGGTAGGCACGGTGGGGTATTATACTACTATTGAATGGAGCCAGCCAACAAGCGCTATAATATAAGTGCTTGATCAGTGCTACATTGTTCATTGCCATTCCCAGTTGTGTGAGAATATTGATTTAAAGGGGAGCTGGAGGAAGGAATAATATTGGTTCTCTTGAGTGAAGGAGCTTTGCATGTTTTTTTTATCTTAAAGTCAATCAACAACAGTCCTCGCCAAGTGCAACACCGTGAACGTTTGCATCCGTGCATGCCGCGTCCCTCGCGTTGTGTTTCATAACGGAACGCAAATCTACACTGCAATAATAATGTGTGTACTGTACGCCTCTCGGAGTTAAATTAATAACTCGGATTGTTACTGTGTAACAAGATGTGCCATTCGAGCGTCATGGTCACTTCCATTGTCGGACAAATATTGATCAAAACAATATTTGTGTAGTCGTAAATCTGGAACCGGATCACACATTTAACCCATTCTGGACGGGAACCCCTTTTGGTGTTTTAACTTGGCATTATGTTTATACTTTAGCTACTGGAAAATAGCAGATCTACACGCTCATAGCGCGCCACTCGCGAGCTTGTAGGTCTGCTATCTTTTGAAAAATCGTGAAAATGCGGCACAAATCTTTGAACATAATAATTCTTTCAGAATACTTTTTATTTATTTCGACGTCGGGCCTAATAATAACATGCAATAGTATTTTTATTATTCATGTTATTCTGGTGGCCTGTAATTGCTCACTGACTCCCAACACCGACCGACCCACCCAGTGGCTTAAAAGACGTCTGCACTGGTGTGGTGGTGCTGCTGAATGTTATCAGACGAGCAGGGGTACATTACGGTGTGATATTCTTCATGCTGTTACACTATATTGAGTAGCATTGATTGAGTGCTTATACCATCAGCTGGGCCTGTAGAGCATTTATGACCCTGACACTATTGCAGTTTATGAGGTCAGGACTCGCTTTTAACGACATCACCTTCTGAAAATAATATGCTGCAAGCGACGAGGCAGCTGTGTGATCCTGGACATGTACTGTACTGTACTGTACTGCCCCTATAGCCCATTTTGACCCGGGAACGATTCTACAAATGCCTTCTACATTATTTTTTGACAGAGGGAGAGAGAAACAAACAAAGTAGACAGAAAGCTAGATTGATAGAGAGTTCAGGCGATTCGATACGATACGGTGCGATCTGACACATTGAACCTTTATTTTTTATTTTTTATTTGAAGCTAGATCTATAAAGAATAGGGACTTCATTAAAAAAACATCTAATTAATTGGAGGATTTGTGATTAATTAATCTCAATTAATCACATTTTAATCGCATATCAATAGGCCTATTTGACCTGATCAGTGAGCTTTTTTTTCCCGAATTGATTTGGATACGAGTGAATCAATGAATAGTGACTACATAAGCATAGGCAATTAAAAAAGTAGTAATACTAATAGTGATATTATTATTTATATAATGCTTTCAAGGGGAACATGAGAAAACAAATAAAAACTACTTTATTAGAGAAAAACTAAGACTATGGAATAAAATAAATGAAAGTGGAATGAGATAGCTGGGGAAATAAATATTCTAGAGGTGTGTTTGAACTTATAGGTGGTGGCATGTCTTGTGAGTTTTGCGAAGTGCATATAGTTTTGACAGGTCGGCCTGCTGTGGACAGTGAAACCCTGACCATTAAACACGGGCAGACGCAACGATACGTAAGTCTATCATTCATTGTGAAGCCAGCAACATGTCGATGCAAACAGACGTGTACAGTAGCTGCTCGGCCTGCTCCAAATGATATTCCCATTCGTCTTCGCGTCTGCCCGTGTAAACGCAGCATAGAGTGTGAGGGGTTGGGGAACGAATGGACCATAGAGTTATTAAGGAGGACTCCTTCTAACGATATGGACCAGAGTTAAACTAATGTTAGCTCCCATGCTAACTAGTTGCTACCCTCGTCAGACAACACCACCACCATCCAGATCGGATGGAAGCCGCTGATATCACTTTGCTTGTGCCCGTGGATGGGAAATGAGATTTAAAAGGCTATAGAAGCGTGGATGAAAGCACAGACGTGTGCAATAGAGTTGTGTCGTGACTCGTATCCGCGCGTGTATTCCGCCTGACGACGAGTGGTTTATGCCGCTGGTGCTCGTGTGTTGTCGCCCGAGCGTCATCATATAAGCATGCGCCCCGTCCTGCGCTGGAAGTAGCAGATCTACAAGTTATCTACCCGTCGCAATGCACAGCGCTTTGGGGCTTGTACGTCTGTGTTTTTCCCGCAGTTAGTTGAATCATATCGATTTCGCAGCAGAACCGACGTCTGATGCGGACGCTATTCTGACCGATCCAGACACGCGCGTCCATCGATGTATAGTCGCGTCGTTAATGTTCAAATCGATTCATATCGATATTTTTTGACACCACTGATAATAATGTTGACATTCTCTCTGTGTGTGTCTTCCTGCTCTCCATTGATAACAGCCAGGGCCCCAACCAATTACAATGTTTGCGTAAAGAGAAGGACATCCTTTATTCGTAAAGGTCGGGCTTTTATGAACAAAAGGAATTGAGAGTGTACACACTCTGTGTACATTATACGCACACGCGGACACGCATAGTAAAAAAGACATTGCATATATACAGTAGATAGATACATGCACAAAGCAAACTGTATGTTAAGACGGGTACTAACTTTACAGTACATGTGTGTGTGTGTATACCGGTATGCATTTAGGATACCTGCCAAATGCAAGTGGCAACACCGGCACATATATGACCCTACTATGAAGACACACAAAAGACTGTACACACATGTTTCAAGGTTTATTTGCTTTACTCATAAAGGTGCTGTGAATGTGAAATACGTTGTGAAGCACTTTGGAGAAAAGCGATATAAACTGCAGTACATTCACCATTTGGCTAAGTGCAACTGTGTGAGGTCCGCAACATACTTTGTGCAACAACATTAAGGGCAGGCCTGTGTTGTGTGTGTGTATCCCTTGGCTCGCTTGGAATCTCCGAATGGAATCTAATGAAGCGAAATGTTGTTGTTGGTGGTTGGGAGAAGACATTGAGCGCTTACTATAAAGTCCCTGACATTTGGAAGCATAACCTCCTCTTACCTCTTAAGCTGTAATTGCATACAACTGCCGCAATATCAAATGAAACGGTACTGAAGGAAGGGTTGTGTGTGTGTGTGTGTGTGTGTGTGTGTGTGCGCGCAACTGTGCATGTGTACGCACATGCGTGTATTTTCTATACATTGAATCACGTTGGCTGAATGGTTTTAATCTTTCTCTTTTGAAGTGGAGTCGTTGGAGTATAGCGGTGCTAATTACACTGATGGTACCGAGCTACAGCTGCTGTAAATATGTTCTGAATGCTGACCGTGTCCTGTACCGTCCGTCTTTCTGCTCGCTTATTTCACTAACGATGCCTGGTGCTCAGGATAGAAGTGACACCAAAAGGTGGAAATAACTTCAAATAGACTTGGCGTGGCTGCGCCGACAATTTGTTTTTCCAGCGAAGATGCCTTGGATGCTATATCTATAGCAATAGCAATGCACTGGTAGAATAAAGCTTCAGATTTAGTTAAAAAACCCCCAATACTGTAAATTAGAATGGCTGCCCATGAGGATTACAATGCAAGGTACTTTGACTTCAGCTTGTGTGTGTGTGTGTGTGCGGCTGTGCACACTGTATATATTCCTTTGCAGTTCAATTGTTAGTTAGATTTCATATATCGCATCACTGTGCTATAGTCGGATAATTATTACTGTAGTTAAGCTATTGATATAGATGTACATTCGCTAATATTGCAGAATTCCATATGTTTTATGGCTGCTCCACTCTCATAAATGATTTGATAAGTGATTTGTGCAGAGGGTGTGATGTGATAAAATAGATTTTGACAGACCGTAGCAATGTCCAGCACGCTGGTATCTCTTTCGCTCTCATACCCTATGGGGAGAAAATCTATTGCACATATTTAGCTAGTTAAAGTAAAGGCATCCAGTGGAGAAATTGCTCCGAGGATTTCTCTCACCTCACCTCGAACTTGCTTGTTAAACCTTGTCAGCCTGAACCGTAAGGAACTAGAATTTTCCATGACATTTTACTTCACTTTACACCATGCTGTAGCAGTGTTGATGTAATGCATTCTGAGACATTGCGTGTCATTCTGAAACATTGCATGTAAATGCATTCTGAGACTTTGCATGTTGAAATCCTTTCTGCAACATTACGTTAATGCATTCTGAAACAATGCATGTACAGTAATGCATTCTGAAACGATACAATTCAATTCAATTCAAAGGGCTTCATTGGCATGAGAAAACATACATTTACATTGCCAAAGCAGAAAGAACAATACAACAATACAGCAATACAATCAAAACAAAAATGATGTACATTTGAAAGTCAGAATCTTCAATAGATCAATCTCTATGTACCAAGATCACTCGATGCAGGTATAGTGCATAAATATACACAATGATTAGTCTTTAGGGTGGTTGTGTTCCATTTGATATCCTTCTCCTGTCACAGCAACTCACAGATCTTGCTGCTGTGTTTGCACATTGTTGTACTTCGCCCAGCAGATATGGGAGTTTTTTTTGTCATTGGTCAAAATCTCCGTGTGTGGTTGTAATCTGTGGGGAAGTATGTGTCTCTGATGTCTTGGTACAATGGACAGATGGTTAGGAAGTGTAGCTCGGTTTCCACTTCGTTTAGTGTGCAGTGGGTGCATAGTCTGTCTTCCCTCGGGATACAGGTCTGCCTATGACGGCCTTTCTCGATTCTGTATACCAATACATGTTATGGAAATGTATTACATGCATTGGATGCATTCTGAAACATTAAACATGTAACGCATTCTGAATTGTTGCATAATAATAATAACGCATTCTGCATACCGAATGCCGTCAGCATTATTTGCCCCCAGGAGGAGTTTATAGGTATTTATTCAAATCGGGACTCCTACGGCATTTAAGACGTTTGTGTTTGGTTTCATATTTTTCATTTTAGACGCATATTATTTGCACGCCCCCCCCCCCCTCCCCCAAGGACCCCCTGTGGGTCCCCAGACCCCACTTTGAGAACCACTGTCGTAGGTCCTCAGCAATACACCCTCCGAGTGTGAAGTCAATCGGGTGAACAGTTCTCCCGGGATATGCAAAGGATATTCAGACGGACAGATTGTCAGACAGACAGATTGTATGAATTTATGGATGGATGACTTAACAAGGAGTGCAGCAGTAAAATAAGCTCCAGTTCCTATACATTACAAGCAACCAGTCATAATCAGCCGTGTGAAATTCACACTATATGAATTCATCAAAGCATTCATGATCTTAGAACCCTATAATCCAAGTACTGTACCTCGTAAATAATTAACATAATCGGGAGGAGAAAAGGTCAGAATTGTTTTTGTTTTTTTTGTCACCAATTAGTTTCACGCTCACAAACAAGGAATTTAAAAATAAAAAAAACGGGTCATCACTTGCCAAATCCTCAACTCCAAATATTCTGCATTTCGAAATAGTATAAGTAGTACATGCATACTACATCAAAGTGTCTCTGGACTTTTCCATGAGTCTGACTCTTCTGCCAGATCCAAGGCTTTTAAATGTAGTTGATAGGATTCTCTATGGCATTTTTCTTTTAATGATTTATTGAAAATTCTCTGTTGTGAATGTGCAACGACGAGAGAAAGCTTGACTCGTCTGCTTCCAGGAAAAAAAATAACCGAGTTGATAAAATGTTTAGTCTTGGTGTTGGAAGCCATTTAACACATAGACTGCTACAGGTTCTAGCGGACCCTGGCTTACTGGTGCTGAAGGCTTAACATGGGCTTTTTGAACTTTTTGGGGGGCCCACAGCGAGGGGCCTCTTATAGCGAGAATCACAATCGCATAAATAAAAAGAAAGCCCAACTTGTCCACTTCAATTTAAAAAAAAAATTATGATTCTACCATCTTCCATTCTGGAGATATTGACCTTTTTCTAACACCTGCTTTTGCCTGCACGCTGCTTGTGAAAAAAAACAACAGAGATATGGAGGCCTGAAGTTGACAGACATTTCAGTTCAGTTTTTTTAGTTCAAAAGACCGATATAAAATTGAGCACAAATAATATCCTATACAAACCATATACCGAATGAAAGCCCTGAATGTCTACTTTTAGGAGGAAAACAGTACACATTGTACACATATACAGTTTGTCACTAATTGGCTATTGAATGCAGCTTGCGCCCACCAGAGAACTTTAGAGAAGGCATGGACCCGAAGAACTATTATTCACAAAATAAGGCCTATAGCGACATGTACATACTATATACCGTATGAAACAGTAGACTCTCTGCTTTCATAAGAAAAATACCACCCAGAAAAATCACACCCCTGTGAAGTGAGCAGTGCAATTGCACTGCTCACTTCACAGGGGTGTGATTTTTATTATTATTACAGTATTAGTATTTTTCTTATGAAAGCAGAGAGTCGACTGTTTCATACGGTATATAGTATGTACATGTCGCTATAGGCCTTATTTTGTGAATAATAGTTATTCAGGCCCATGCCATCTCTAAAGTTCTCTGAAAAAGATAATTTTAGAGAGCATGGACCTAACAACTAAATATTCACAAAATAAGGCCTATAGCGACATGTACATACTATATACCGTATGAAACAGAATACTCTCTGCTTTCATAAGAAAAATACTAATACTGTAATAATAATAGAAATCACACCCCAGTGAAGTGAGCAGTGCAATGTTGCACTGCTCACTTCACAACATTGCACTGCTCACTTCACAGGGGTGTGATTTTTATTATTACGAGTAAGACGCGCGAACGCGGAAGGCGAACGCAGATCGTAAATTGCAATAACAATTAGAATAAATTACAGACATGATCTGCAGGGTGTCATAGTTAGTGCTTGGACCACGCCAGCTCCATATATGGTCACAAAAGACGCCATCACACTCATGTCACCATGACTCAGCCATAACCATATAAGGAGTCCCCAAAGCAGGACCACGCCATCACACTCATGTCACCATGACTCACAAATCACTCAGCTCCATATATGGGCACAAAAGGGCCAGGTCCACATATACAGTAAGCGGGACAGACAGACACACACACACACACACACACACACACAGACAGACAGACAGACAGACAGACAGACGTGATCTGCTAGGTCTCATAGTAAGTGCTCATTGCATTCGCAATTACAGTATTAGTTTTTTTCTTATGAAAGCAGAGAGTCTTGATGCACATTATCTGATCATAAAACGGACTTGGAAACTTTCTTCAATCGTAGCCCCATATGTGCCCTCTCCCTACGCTCATTGAACTCATTCTGTGATTCGAGCTACAAACAATCGCAGTAACGGGGGGGGGGGGGGGGCAACTAGGCTTTGAGGAAATGATCTTGCATAATCAACATTATTGTCGATTGTCGTGTGCCGCTCCAAACATGTCCAGACATACCACTAACCTCATCGATCCAGTCTCGCGTATCTATAAGGTGAGACGCGAGACTGGATCGGATTGTGTCTGGACATGTTTGGAAAAAAAAACAACGACGATCGTGGATGGATCACATCCATGATGGATGCGGCAGAAGCAGAAGCAGCACGCAACGTGTTTGGAAGAAAAAAAACGAGAAAGCACCACCTGTCGTTGCAAGACAAACACCCGTATGTTGCTGATAGACAGATAATAATCGATCCGATTTTGTCCTGCCGTTCATTTTATCACATTAGGTGCAGGGCAGGCTGCTCGACGGTGAGTTTATAATAGCCTGTTGTAACGAGAAAGGGGGATGGATTGGATGGTTGGAATGGATGCGAGCAGCGCAGCAGCAGTACGGCTTGCGATCAGCGACCAACGTATCATGGCGGGCCCTCGATAATGATGTGCAATCTGTCCATGACTAACTCCACATGTGTCTGGCAAACGTTACGTTATGAATTCAAATGCCGATCGTTGCAGGTTTATATACGGGCAGAGAGCAAATCGCGTTGTATCTTGTTCCGAGAATGAGAGTGAGTGCAAGCCTTGCAGTTGAAAGCAGTGGGGACTCGGGAGTGGGGGGGGAACTGCCAATGCGATCCAAGAGGAAGAGACCCCCCCCCCCCACCATTCTCCCTCGGGAGAAACCATGTAGAAACAGGAGGGGAGGGGGAATCGAGTGTATTCACACAAACAAGAGCATTGTCCCATCCATTTTAGATCCCCTGACATCTGCGTTGGTCTATGCCGGACGGCCGTCTCCAATACGTCGTACGTCCTCGCATAGACCAACCAATAGGCGGTGCCAGACGCTTCTCAGACCAACACCTCTTTTCAGCAGGGGGGGGTTTTAACTCTTTTTAGAGCCGATCGGTGTTACATTATGAGTTGTCCGGGCGCAAATATAGTTGAACAATAGTAATCAATAAAAAAACGTTTTTTGGACCATAAAACGTATAAAAACGTTATGCGCTTCTTGCGCTTGGCTATAATAAAACGTTTAAAAACGCTTTGCGCATTCGATGAGTTAAAAGAGCCTGCATTTATACTATTATATATAGCGTTTCTAGGATAATAAAAAAAAAAGTTATGGCCGGTTCATAGTTTTATTTTCCCAAAGAACTTTTTTTCTGCTGGGTTTACATAACCAATGCCATATCTCATTTTTAATATACGGTCTAAATGGGTTAATATATTGTGCTATTAACCCATTTTGGGCCGGGAACCCCTTTTGGTGTTATGCATTATGTTATGATTGTTATGCTTTAGCTATTGAAAAATAGAAGATCTACAATGTAGGTCTGCTATTTTTGAAAAACCGAAGAACGACTGACTTTTTTTAAAGAATCTGATCTCAGGTCAGAATGGGTTAATCAGACCAGTAGTGTGTGTCCAGTGGAAACCTTCGTATGAATCTGATCTCAGGTCAGAATGGGTTTAAAGTGTTGTTGCCTGTAGCATTGTGAACCTTCCTGACCGTTCCACTGTTGTCCCTCCAGGTCAGGAGGAGGACGGACGCAGGGTGCTGGTGCTGAGCTACCCCCAGTACTGCCGCTGCCGCTCGGTCCTGGCCCGGCTCAGGGACCAGCCGTCGTCCTGTCTGCTGGCCGCGGACCACACGGTGCTGGCGCTGGGCGGCGTGGCCTCGCTGAGCGGGACCAACGCCAGGATCCTGTACTGCCGGGACACCTTCGAGCACCCGGCCCTGCTGCGGAACGAGAGCATCTGTGACGAGTTCGGTGAGTTTTTCGGCCGGGGCTGTGGTTTATTGGCACCTTTATCCAGCCAAGCCTGTATTAACCATAGACTGTATAAAAAAATATATATATGGACAAAGCGTTCGCCGGGTCTGATATATGGACGTAAAATGAAGCCTGTCAAGTCCTTGAATTGTAAATCTTTCTAGATCCGTTTGGGCCCAGCTGCTGGCTCATTGGCTGGCCCAGGCAACGAGGCAGGACTTCCCCCCCCCCCCCCTTCTTCTTAGTTGGTTTTTATTTTGACTGAACGGGGGGTGGCTCCCGTTCATAGACTGTAACGGTAGAACATACAGAACATACAGAACATACACGACTTTATGGTCATTTTTTTTATAAATGGGACCATAATTGCGAACGCAGTGAGCACTAACTATGAGACCTAGCAGATCATGTCTGTCTGTGTGTGTGTCTGTCTGTCTGTCCCGCTGTTACACCACCTGCCCGCCACCAGAGGGCGCAGCTGTATCACACACAAAAAACACACACGCACACCTTAACTTAAAAAAACTTAACTTAAAAAAAAAAAACTTAAAACCCCCCCCCCAAATATGTACAAGCTGCGTTCGCTTCCCGCGTTTGCGCGTCTTACTTGTTTTCCAAAAAGAATATTATGACATGAGAAATGAGACTTTAAACTAGTGACTGGAAGCAGAAAGTATTCATGACCATGTTTATTAAGGTAATACAGTCTAGGTGAAGTTGGGCCCAAATACATGGTCCTCTATGGGGATATGGGTTTTTTTTTGGGCCCAATGACAGCGCCACAACAGGCCATTATATGAACTTTCAGGATGTCCCGATTTCCTTAGTGGCTTCACAAAATATCTGTCTGACTGCCCCCCTGGTATTAATACATTTGATTATTCGTAATTATGTAAACGAAACGACTGACAATACATACAACCGAAAACAAAACAAGACAATATACGTACAATTCACACAAGGGGAGAAATCTACCTCTCTTCTCCATTGATGATCATAATACATACAGTACCTCAAACAGGTGCATCTGTTTCTACAGGTTAAACAGGTTTAACTGAATTTATACAAAATCAGGTCTTACGGTAGAGACACGAGTAATCCATCTAAACCAGTTATCTGTGAAGACTTCAACCTGACCTCTAAAGCTGAATGTAATTCTCTCCATAATAAATATACTATAGATTAAATCAATCCATTCATTTATAGTTGGTATAACATGTGTTAGTCTACTTTTTTGTTAAGGCTTTTTTTGGATGCCACAATACAAAAAAAAAGATTATTCTTTAATTTTTTTACATTTGAATATGGAATATTAATTGGCAGCACTACAGTGTGTACATTCTGCCAGATAATATGAATCGATCCCAAAATTGTGCTTGAATCCCCTTTTTGATAATATTTAAACTCAAAGTCGTTCTGAAATGGTAGCAAGTGGCAGCAAGACTAAAGATGCTTTAAGTAATATATCTGTCTATCAGGACACTTGTGCATACCCAGGTGGTGGTGCGGGTCAATGCAAGACAGTTTGCATAGAGTTAAAACAGCTGAACGTTTAAAAAAAAGTATCGCGCACACACACTCCAAAACACAGGTAAATGCAGGACTTGCTTACAGGATATATTGCACAACGCATTTTGCCCTACGGTTCATCAGGTGCTGTACACAGACGAGTGCAATCTGAGAACCCTTTGGCAAATAAAGGAAAAACGGCACCCTCTTTTCTTTTGAATTTGATGCAGTCGTCCGTTTGCAGCTCGTGGAAAAATGGAGATATTTGACTAAATAAACATTTTCTGCCAGAACTTTCAAATGAATATGGAAAAAAGGAATTACTTATTGGGTGGGTGCACAGGCAGTGCTATAAGTTTAAATGCAGACGAGGTCAGGCTGGTAACTGTGCGCGGACAAGACCGATCTATGGCTGTTTATTTGGAATACATGAAATATTTTATGTAAGGTCATAGACATTCTAATCTAGGGCTGTTCACTTGCAAACTTAGAATATTCACCTAATATTCAAACGTGTATTCACCAAGTAAAACCAACTTACAGTTAGTTGATTTAAAACATAGGCCTATTTGTGCGCTCGTGCTCCGGACAAGTGACTTTTGTGCCCGGGCAAGTCAATGGGAAATGTACTTGTCTGAAGGACCAAGTGCCTCAAAAAGTTAATGTCAAGCCCTGCCTGCAGGTATAATCTACAATGTGACTAATTATAAGGAGTCCTGTACGTGTCAAAATTACATTTGGTTTGATTTCCAAACACACTGGATAATACAGCTTTAGCCATTGGTTTTTGATTTCAGTATTTCTGTCACTGATATAAATGCCTAAGGATTTTTGCCAGAGGAGTATCTGAGTTGAGGTTCTGGACTCTCTACGGCACTTCTATATCTACTGCTTTGTTTGTGTTCTAATCTGTGTGCGGTAACCCTCGATGGCTCCAGTAAATCAAAGCTATCTAAAGAAACGAGAATAGACTTTCGAATCAATGCTTTTTAATTTAGTTCATTAAGGCGTGCGTTGGGATTCAGTACAATGCTTGGTAATTAATTGGCTATCATTCCCTGTTGAGAAATTTTCAATATGCTAATTGAATTCCATTTTTGCCTCACTGGGCACGGCCCGAACGGGGTGAGTCGGTTTATATAGTGTATATATACACTACCTGTGACGAGCGTTTTCCCCATTCATGTGAAGCATTATGAACTAAGTGCTGCAACAACTCCATCTGCCACTCAACAGCGCTTCCACTGTATGAACCCACTCATTTTTATTAACCCTGAGCGGGGACAAAACAATGGAATAATGTGATTCATCCGTCTTTTATATTTCCTTTACTCGCCCCGGGCTACAGCGAGTTGGCACTCGCATTAACGGCTGCTCTGGTCAGAAGTCATTGTTTTTCTTTTTTTCCCTGTGAATTTGCCAGTTGGCAACGGCACATTCTTGTCGGGGGAGCAGCAGAGGTGAGAAGGGAAGATCGTTGTATAGGCGTAGGAAAATAAGTTATGAATAGTAAAGCTAACATCCTGTGGCAGCTGTTGCTCATTCACTTGGCTTAATAATAATAATGCCATTCCTTCTGTGGGCCGAACATTGAAGCTAAACGTTTGTTTAGAGAGGCCTAAGGGAGTTCTAGGTTGACTAAGGCTTTCTATGCCATTCACCTGAAGGTTTTGCAGGTCAGAAGTAGGAGAGGTCAGTGACTGCCATTACACTCGTTGTTTTATTTGCACGCATGCACCGACGTACACGGGTGTGCACTGTGTGCAATGGCTCCTGAATAAATTCACATTACCCCTGTCAAGAAATTCCAAGACGGCACACATTAAATCCACCTTTTATTAGGATACTATACTCAGTACAGTGGACGAACAAGACGGAAACGTAATCGGCTGTTAAATGAGCGAAGTTAGAAATTGACTGGGAGGGGGGGGGGACCAATTTCACCGCCTATTTCTATTCTTCCCCTCAATGCTAATTCTGACCTTTTTGGATTCAGCTAAATCTGCCGTGGCAGCTCTAATAGCTGTCCTCTTGTCTGGACTAATTCACCAAAGTGTGTCAACCTACCTCAGGGGGTCGAGGAGGGGGAGGGGGGGGGGGGCTAGGGAAGGAGAGGCCAAATGAACATTTCTGCAGCCCGCAGTTAGCGTTTGTTGTGTAGACGGTGGTTTTCGGTTGCAGTTTTTGCTTTCAGCATATTACCAGATTAGGTCCTCATCTGTTTGCCATGTTATGCATTTGTGCTCATGTACTGATCTCTGCACACGTGATAACCGTGGGACGACAGGTCTTTTTTCTTTTTTTTACCAGTGCGCCCAGTATGCCGTCATACTGTTTTTTACTTCGGGGCTAGGTATGTCCTAAATTAAACATTGTTATAATTTAGCTATTGAAAAATAGCAGATCTACGATCTACAGCAGACCTACAAGCTCGTAGCGCGGCACCGAGTGGCGCGCTACGAGCTTGTAGGTCTGCTATTTTTGTTTTTAAATTGAACATATATTCTGTCAGAAGACTTATTTATTTCGACGTCAGGCCTAAATGGGTTAAAGATCTCTGTAATGTCACTGTAACGTTGGGGAAAGCATTTAGGGCGGTATAGCAATAATAAGGTGAACACAGCACTTTGTGACAAATCGTCGCTGAGAAGTTAAATATTTGCGCCAGGCCTTGCTTCGCGAAGGCTGCAGCTTGACGTAAGGTCACCCCTAATGTGATCGCTGCATCGGTAATGTGAATGTCACTGTTGTTGGCCAGCGTGCTTTTTTTTATCTGACTCGATCCATATTCATGTTTTGCATTAGCGTCATCATAGTGACCGTGGCCCTGTGTTTTTCTTTTGCTGTGACGGCGACCGGTTGCATATCTTTGAGCCCATAACTGCTCCATATTCATGTTCAGCTATACATCAGCTTCAACCCTCCACTGCCTCATTCGTGACATTCAATTCAAAGGGCTTTATTGGCATGAGAAAACATACGTTTACATTGCCAAAGCGGAAAGAACAATGCAACAATACAGCAATACAATCAAAACAAGAATGATGTACATTTGAAAGTCAGAATCTTCAATAGATCAATTTCTATGTACCAAGATCACTCGATGCCGGTATAGTGCAGGAATATACACAATGATTACTAGTCTTTAGGGTGGTTGTGTTCCATTTGATATCCTTCTCCTATCACAGCAATTCACAAATCTTGCTGCTGTGTTATTTGCAGATTGTTGTACTTCGCCCAGCAGATATGGGAGTTTTTTTGTCATTGGTCATGTTTTAAAAATCTCCGTGTGTGGTTGTAATCTGTGGGAAGTATGTGTCTCTGATGTCTTGGTACAATGGACAGATGGTTAGGAAGTGTAGCTCGGTTTCCACTTCATTTTGTGTGCATTCATGCCATTTGCTTTACTCATTATGGCCTCCCGCAACCTCTCTATGCCAACACGGGTTAATTTTTAAATTGTAACATTGTATGGCTCCGATTTGAGGACAAGTCAGCAATTACCCCTAGGGACACCTAATGTGCTACTGCTACAGTAGGCTACTTGGCCTCAGAGGGGTGAACATACTTATTACTTATTTTCAAACATATCTTCATGTCATTCTTTCCTAGCTCATGCTCATTGTAAAGGCCACCATTTATGTCTTTTCGCTCTGTCTCTCAGAAGTGGGCTGAGAATAATTTCCGAATTTTCCTATACTGATGACAAACTACAGCCTTTTGTCTTCCTGTAAAGTTAGCACACTGACATAGACGCCTCAATAAAACAAAAACTAAATTGAAATCAGGTTTGAAATGACCACCGATCATGTCATCAGCAGGCACACTATCCACAGTCCACCTCTGAGAAACAGTGTTGAAGAAGACAGACATGGTACAGTCCTATAGTGAGCATTAGTATGGGGAAAAAGACGAAATGCTCCTTTAAAGGAACGCTGGGGGATTTCACTGTGCAGTTGTGTGAAGCCCAGAATGTCCCAGTCCATGTTTGTTTATTCAGCGTCACACACTGAATCTGATACGCGTCGGTTGTTGTGTTTGATGTGCATATACAGATACACAGTTTAGGAAGTGACTTATTACGTAACAGATAACCAGAGACAAGCTGGGACGTTTATATATAGCGTATACTACAATTTTCTGTTACACACGGTTAGTCCTTTTTATAGGCTGTTAAAACAGAGAGACAGATAAAGAGAGAGAAAGAGAAGAGAGAGAGAGAGAGTTACTAGATAAGGTGAAATGTTGAGTGACAGATGATGGTGTACCTTCTGATTCATTGCTGTGATATATAGCACTGAATATTATATTACTAGCGTTACTTTGCCGGGGGATTTTATTGTGTGAAAATGCGTGTGTTTTTTCTTCATGCCTGCTTTGAAAAGCCATTCATTTTTGGGCATAGTGTAGAGAATATTACAGCCATAATTCTCCTTTTGTTCTCCCTCTTCTGGAGTAATGCTCACAAATTACTCACCTCCCCCCCCCCCCCCCCCAAACCTCTTTTGGAAACCTAACACCCCGTGTGTGCACGTTGCTTGAATCAACAGCATTTTGAAAGTTGGGTGAGGCAATCATGTTTTGGTGGTGAAGAGGCTCTTCTCTTTCTTCCTCCCTCTCTCTCTCTCTCTCTCTCTCTCTCTCTCTCTCTCTCTCTCTCTAGTCTCTATGGTCTTCACTAACTCACTCTCTTTTTGACCTCCATTCCCCCCACCGCGTTTTCTTGGCATGGAAACCGTATATTTCATGCGCGGTTAAGTGTTTTTTTCCCCCGTTTGAAATAGCTCTTTTGCTCTGTGACCGTTTGATGTTTATTATTAAAAAAAAAAAAAAAAGAACATTTTCAGTGGAATCCTTCTTTTGGAATCCTTTTATTTATTTATTATTGTCTTGTAATCCCCCCCCCCACACCCCCCGAGTGGCAGGAGAGGAAACATTTTGTTTTACTTTTATACAGCATATTAATACTGTCCAGATGCCCCAAAACCAATGGTATTTCTTTTTTTGCTCTATTTTAAGTGTGTGCGCGTGCGTGTGTGCGTGCGCGTTGGGAGGGTTCGCCCTGGTACTATACCGCGATAAGAACAGAAATGTAAACAGTGATAGAAGAAAGATTTCTTTGTCTTCATTTGTCACTCCTCTTCCTACTGAAACTGATATCCACGACGGAGAGAACAAAAGGAAGTTATTTTAAAATCTTGCTCTGTCATGTCGGGGTATGTTGTAGCTGTGAAAATGAACGGCACAATATACATGTAGCTAGGTTTAGTGGGTGGTATCGCTTGCCATGAATGCGTGATTCCTAAACTTGAGCCCACTCTCCCTCTATTTCAAACACAACATCACAATATATGAAAGAAATATGCACTGACCCCCCCCCAGTATAGGATTGTCCTATAATCAGCCCCACCTGTTAATGTAATTGCTTACTAAGCTCCCTTATTCCTATATCTCCTTCAACGTCATTGTGTTAACCATCAGTGGATGCATCTTTATTGACCATATGTCGTGGTATAGAGAGGTCATTAAAAAGTAAGATTTAGAAAGGCGAGGGATGAATACGCTGCAAGCGTATAGAATCAGATTTCATAACTAGGGCATATGCGTTTGTGTTATTGCATCAAAGGCGAGCTGAACATGTGCTTGAAGGTTATACATTATGTGAAGGGGCTGATCAAAAAAGTTGTACGATTTAGCCTGCAATTTCAAAGACCCCTGTGCTATGGAACATTGTTATACAAGCTGTCAGAGCTTCAGAGTAAATCTCTCCTCCAGATGACGTGCAGTTGTCTCGGCGTTCCGGGCATTTTTCTGAAACCCTCGGCGACGGCGAGTTGAATGATTTGAGTTTTGTTTTTTCCCAATTATTATGGATGGTTGGAAATGGCAATGAATCCTCCTTCCTTTTCTGCTTCATTTAGTTATTTCGTTGAATGGACACTAAACTGGGAGGCGTGATATGTCGCGGTGCAAAAGCCATCCCGGTGTTCATACACATTGCCTTGCTGCTTGCCAGCACTTTCTCTCACATTCATTTTTTGAGTTCCAATAAAAACACATGAGCACTCTGAAGGAGACCGCCTGTAATGATAAGCAAGCACATTGTTCTTTGAAACAAATGTGACCAGATTTGACTGAGAGACTGCCATCGCGTAAATTACAGCTTTTCACCAGAGGAGAATTATTATTATTATTTTTTTTTTATATGAGTTAATAGCACAGGCGGACTCGTTACATACTAGAGCATGGCTGAAATAAGTGTCGGAGCTGAAATCGACATGTAAATATGAAATAAATGCCCAAACATGTAGCTGGGTGTAATGTTAGAGACCACAGAAGATATGTAAATATGAAATAAATGCTTGAACATGTAGCTAGGTGTAATGTTATAGAGACCACAGAAGACATGTAAATGAAATAAATGCCCAAACATGTAGCTAGGTGTAATGTTAGAGACCACAGAAGTGAACCTTTCAAGCCTGTTTTCTCAACTCGCTGTTTTCTGCAAGACATTATACTCTATAAGCCATGTCTCCAACACTGGTGGGCCAAACTGAACAACCAATATTTCAATTTGAAGCTTTCATATGATATGAAAAAAAAACGAAAATTCAAAAAAATCCAATGGCAGTCCCAGCTCAGTCAAATTTAGTCACAAATGATCAGTTTACAATCATCATGCACCTTGCTGGCCGAACAAGACTATACATCTAATGGCGTTTGGATCTCAAAGCTCACGTGGCCCACCCGTCAGTGATCTATATAACGTATCTGTGACGTGTGACGTATGACCTCAAATTTGGGTTTTTTAGCTTGATCCAACCCCCGTTGACTTCCATTATAACATTATATTAACCCATTTTGACCTGGAAACGATTCTTCTAAATCTCCTGACTGTTTTATTGAAAAGGCTGTTTTTCTACATCAGTCGTCGCTCAAACACTTTCATGTCACTTTTCAACGATTCTTCAAAAATAGCAGACCTACGAGCTCGCTATGAGCTTGTAGATCTGCTATTTTTCAATAGCTAAAGCACGACATGATGCCAACACCAAAAGGGGTTCCCGCCCAGAATTGGTTAAAGTTAAATATGCCAAAAGGTAGCAGAGGTATAGTATTTTCTTAGCCTGCCTGACGGTGTGCACAGAAAGACCTGGCCACTTATTGGTCCAGTGGTTTGTGAGATTTGCCTGGACAAGCACCACGTACAGACGCATCCGAGCAGACGAGGAGCCCTCTTGTATTCGCTTCACCTCCTTCAGAAATCACATACTGTATTTATTTATACTTTCCAGACTCACTCCTCTGCTTTTGGATTATACTCTCAGCAGAGTGTGATAAAATGTGACTATATAGCCTTGGATAAATTCACGCATGGTCTGTTTTTATTCATTCTTCAGAATCAAGACCCGAGATCAGATTCTAAAAAATGTCTTCTACATCCTGACAGTTTTCTAGAAAAAGCTATGCTTCTATGTCAGTCGTTCTTCAATTTTTCAAAAATAGCAGACCTATACATTTATACAAGCTTGTAGATCTGCTATTTTTCAATAGCTAAAGCATAACGTCATGCCATAAACACCAAAAGGGGGTTCCCGCCCAAAATGGGATAGTATAGAGCCAGTACAAATAACATACCGGTTGGAACATAAATGTGCAGAACACTATAGTATTTACAGTATCATTATAAAAACATGACTTCTAAATAAGTTCATGATTTTTCATTTTTCAACATGTGATGTAATCGGCAACATACAGCGTTTCCTTTTCAAGCAAACAGTTCATAATGGATACGTAAAGCATCTGGCCACAGGTCAAAAGTCTCCAGAAGCCCCGGACCTTTTTATTTACAGTACAAACAAAGTTTTCTCTCACAGGCATACAGTAATACTTTATCTGGGATAATACAAAGAGTCAGAGTGCTAACATAACCATAGGGTAAAGCCTCTTTACTTGAGGCAAGTTGTACTCAATTTAGAGTCGGTGTGTACATCTAAAGGACAAATGCATCTCATTCTACAAAATATAGTCTTGTGCGCATTCTAAAAATGTCTAAGCTGAATGACTTAATTAAACTGAATGACTTAAACCTGTGCAGTAATTACAATACTGTATCCTATTTATTCTATCACGTTACAGTACTTTCTATGTCAACTGAGTCAACTGAGCGGGATCTTGAAAGCAGTCCTTTGATTAGCAAACTAGCATCTCACTTAACATCGGCAGGTTACAGGCTTGTTGTCGCTTCTAAGTTTCCAAACACGGTTGATGTCTAGCTTCAGCAAAAATCACATGGCTTCAACCGAGGCGAGTGATATACTGTATAGGACTGTAACGGTAAACTGGAGGACTGTAGCATGGAGCATTCTGTAAAATATACACTCTTCTCCCAAGGCATTTACAGTACTAGGAAAAAATGTGACATTCTCGACAAAAGATATTGCTCTGGGATGAAACTGGAACTCAAAAGACGGAAGAGACATTTAGCTTATGTTGAGAATTTTGTAAATACTGTAGCAAACATTCTGAAGATTCTTTTTAATTTGTAGGTTTACGGTACATAACGTTGAGATCCAAACATCATCCTTAATTAACTTAATTCATTGTATTTCGATGAAAGCCTTCAGGGCTCCTACACATAGGCCCTTAACCCATTCTGACCTGAGATCAGATTCAGATTCTAAAAATGTCGTTCTTCGATTTCTCAAAAATAGCAGACCTACAAGCTCATAGCGCGCCACTCTGTGTCGTGCTATGAGCTTGTAGATCTGCTATTTTTCAATAGCTAAAGCATAACATGATGCTAACACCAAAAGGGGTTCCCGTTCAGAATGGGATAAACAAGGAATAGAGAGATGGTCTGGCCTGTACTTTGTGAAGGGAATGATTATTTATAATCACCATATAGTTTAATGCAGCAAAGATGTTTTGGAATTACAATACTAGGTTAATTTTGAAACTCCCCCATCCCATCAAATGTAACTAGAGCGTGATCTATTAGAATACATATGTTTTATTGATGTACGAGCACTGTGTTTATCCAGCCATTTGTTTATTTATAGGTTGATGCTATGATTTTCTGCTATTTTTTACCCCCTGGAGTAATGAATAGGATAAGCCTTGAAGCTTATCCACCCACCCCCTCCTCTCCTCTCTCTCTCTCTCTCTCTCTCTCTCTCTCTCTCTCTCTCTCTCTCTCTCTCTCTCTCTCTCTCTCTCTCTCTCTCTACCTCTCTCTACCCAGATTGAAATACGGTGATTTATCTCGAGTTCTCGCCACAGTCTGTCAATATCAGTAATATTTAAGTGTTTGCCCTCTTTTCTTTTCTCTTTTCCTCTAGTCTATATTATATAACTTACCTTTGAGTCTGCACACTAACATCCTCAGTGCTCGATTTAACTGTACTGTACTGTACTGTACTAGTGTACTGTACTGTACTGTACTGTACTGTACTGATTAACTGTGTAATAATGGTCACCCACTCATGGTACTATATGGGGCGTGTACTTGGGACACGTCTTAAGCACTCCTACTGTACTTTCATCACTAACAATGAAAACTGCAACGAGAACAGTCATTACAAATCTTCCATATTTTATTGACCCACTTATATCTAAGAGTTAGGGTTTTTTTTGTACTGTAGCTTCTACTTGCCAACACACACTGTATTCACTTCAGATATTTACAGTTTGCATTTATTAGGCTGTAGCTCTCATCTGTGTAGTCTGTGTATTTAAACTTTTATTTTTTATTTTTTAAACTTTAGACAGCATAACGTCACCGTTTGAGGAAATTCAGTCGGGGGACGACGACAATGGTTGCATGTTGTCGTGAACAGGGTGACACAAAAGGCGTTTTGTATGTTTGTAATTACAGTGTGCAGCTGTGTGTGCGTGTGTGTGCGCGCGCGCCGCCTTGTGTGTCCGTCTCTCGATCTAATGTTATCAAGTTCCTCCTAGGGGTCAAAGGCCACCCAGCATTCCTCAGTGTGTGTGTGTCAGTCAGCGGGCCCGGCCCCAGTCTGATGATGTTTGATGTGGGTTAATAGGTCCTTATGGCACTGTTATGGCACAATGCTTCTGTTATGGACGCCTCCTTCACTGTACGAGGAAATAAAAGGGAGGGATATATATATATATATATATATATATATATATATATATATATATATATATATATATATATATATGTGTATGCACATATGCGGTAAGCTCCTATTTACCTTTACAAATGGGAGGCTCGCATACACTCGCTTTATGAGTTTACACAAGTGATAATGTACACACGTTCACCCCCCCCCACCCTGTTGAAACGTATACACCCAAATGAATCCGATCTAGAATGATTTCATAATCCTCTGCAATAATAAACTTCTTTGAACAATTTAATTGGCTCTTCCTGGAATGGTTGCTGCAGCCTCGCTTCATTTAATCTGATGAAAGACTAATGTTGCTGCTCCCCGGGGTGAGCATGCACAACGGCACACAAACTAATACATTAACCCGTTCTGGGCTGTGAGGTCGATAAAAAAAAAAGGCTTTTCATGTCAAGGACCCCCAGAAGTATCTCTATTGGGCCACGGACCCCCCCCCCCCATTTCACAATATGTAGTTCCAGGGACCCCCCCCCCCCCCCCCCAGAAGCCAATATTTTAGTTAAAAATGTTCGCTCTGAAATATATACAGTATTCAAAGACTTGTGCCACATTTTCACGATTTTTCAAAAATAGCAGACCTACAAGCTTGTATAGGTCTGCTATTTTTCAACAGCTAAATTACAACATAATGTTTAAAACACCAAAGGGGTTCCCGCCCAGAATGGGTTAAGAACACTCTGCTTCCTCCTTTTATTTTCCCCTCTTTAAAAAACGGGCATAATAAAGTCAAGGAAATTCATGGCTCACTTTTGCTAATTTCATGGTCCCCAAATTGCTTTCTTATTTACATGCTAATCGTGTTTAATGATTGGAGGTCGGTCACTTCTAGAAGTGAGAATCCTTCTTGTGTTTCCTGGTAAAGAGGAGGAGGGATTGGGGGTCTGATGGTGTTGATATTCTGTGGTTCATTCGCCCAGTAAAGACGACAGTTGTATATACGATGAAGCCAGTCATACCCATATTTGGGATTCTTATACCAATTTTTTATCCCAATCCGCCGTCCTTTTGACCTAATAAAAAAAAAACTATTTCAAACGGTATAAAACATATGCAGGGTTTCCTTGCCTCGCAGCATGCACATAAAACTTGGTACACACACACACACACACACACACGCGCGCGCGTGCGCGCAAAGACGACACTACAGTGCCATATTTTGCCAATGTGACGTTCGCATTTGGAAATGCCTTTTGAAACGTCGTCTGTGAAGTTGGACTCCCTGTACACTGTGATGACGTACATACAAACAGTCAAATCCTCAGTGTTCTCGGTTGTGTTTGCTTCCGTTTATTATCTGCGCTCAAATCGAACACTTTTTTTTACAGGGTGTGTAGAATGTTGTCTTTATGGCGATAGCGCAGGGAAATAGAGGTGGGCTATAATATGCAAAACGGGAGAGAAGTATTTAAGATTGAAACCGACATGAAGTCCTCATGATGGTCCATGAGGAAAATGTCCTGTTTTTCTCGCGGGGGGATTTTGATGATGACACTTTGAATGGAAAGCTTGTGTACCGCTCTAGTGTGGACACAGAAATGAGCTCACACACACACACACACACACACACACACACACACACACACACAACTTGCCTTACTATGGCGAGGAAACCCCCCATTTACATGAATTCATTTGGCAACTATAGTTAATTCGCTACCCCAGCAACGACACGGGCATGACCCCAAAGGGCAAGTGTAAGCCAATTAAAACGTTGACCTCGACCCTAAATCTAAAACACCCACTTACCCTTCAGGCTTCACAGAAGAGGGGACCCCCCCCCCCCACACACATGAGACTGTATAGTACACTGAGAAAGATGAATGTGGGAGGAAGTTTAGAAGTGTGAGCTAAAATATGTCTATGTGAGTATTTATAATGTTTCTGCCACACGCACACACACACACGCACACACACACGCACACACACACACACACACACACGCACACACACACTCGCACACACACACTCGCTTGCTGGGATCTGGGCTTGTCTCCATGGCGACGCTATAGTCGGGAGTGTGCCGAGGTGTCCTAGTCAGTGTTCCTGACGGGTTCTCCTGATGATGATTGATAATTACTAACTGACTTGTTGTCGTCCCCCCCCCCCCCGTCCCCCCCTTCCCGCAAACATATGGTGGGAGCTGCCCTCCGCCATGGATCTGCCAACTTGTTCCCTTTTCTGATAATGGCTTTTTAACGTCGCGTTTTGTCACGTGCGCAATGCAATAATTCCCCACCGCATAACCACTCCGCGTCCGCCTTTGTAATTACATTTGCTGCCTATGCTCACACACAATTTTTTACAGTTACAAGGAAGAGAAATGGATGGGAGACTCACAGGAGTGACAGGTATAGTCTGGCTGGCAGGCAGTCTGGTGGGTGGGTGGGTGGGATGGCAACGATTTCACATCCAAATCCATGGATGTGTCCTCCTCCGTCCGCACGCTCCGCAACAGCGGCGGGATTTAATTTGACAAATTGTCTGGACAGACGAGGAGGAGGAGGAGCACCATTTTTTTGCAGAGTAGTCTCATATTAGAATTTAAGCACCTGATAATGGTCGAGGCACCGGGGCCGTATTTCAAAATGGCGAGCGAGCGTGCCTGTTCATTCCATATTTGTGAGGGGAATTATTATTCGTGTGTGTGTGTGTACTGTGTGTGTGTGTGTTTGCATGCATAACGGCCCCCTTTATTTAGAAGCAAATGGAGGCAATCTCACTGTGTTCACACTAGAGCCCACAGAGGGTATCAATTCTACAGTATATAAACATGAATAATCTACTGCGCACAGACAGTACCTGTTAAAGACATTTGCATAGCCGCTACACTATAGTATACTATATGGTCATATTACCACATTGTAAAATGGCACCTCATTTTGAATCATTAACTGGCATATATACCCCTTTTTTATTTATATTCACTGACACGTACTACTGGATAGACATATTGTGTAGCTGTTCATACCAACGTGATATTGGAATTGAGATAACGTGGCAGACCAAAAACAGCACTATTTAAAAAAAGATATATATGCACAATATGTGAAGAGGAGCCTGTATTTAATATGTGGAATCACAAGCGTTTCTTGCTGCACACCCCCTGTGCACCTGAAGATGTTGGATATATATATATGCATGCCTGGCATTTCGATGGTTTGTGTTTTGTTAGTGCTTTCCGTGGTTCTGTGGGCGACTTAATCAAAACGTGAACGACCTCCGTTTCCCTGTAGAATCAGGTCATCGGGATGCTTCTGCGTCTCCTCTCCTCTATACGCAGTCAGTCTACCCTTAAACCCCTTTTGGTGTTCTGTTAGCGTCATGTTATGCTTTAGCTATTGAAAAATAGCAGATCTACAAGCTCGTAGCGCGCCACCGAGTGGCGCGCTGCGAGCTTGTATAGGTCTGCTATTTTTGAAAAATCGTGAAAATGTGCCTCAGATTTGGAATATATATTCTTTTCAGAACGAACGTTTCTAACTCAAATCTTTGCTTCTGGAGAGGTCCCCAGAAACAACATATTTTCAGATGGGGGTCTCGGAGGCCAATTACAGATCATTTTTGGGGTCCTTGACATGAAATATTGAGTGATAGAAACATAGAGTATTTCAGAAAACTGTCAGGATTTAGAAGACATTTTTTTACAGGCCTAAATGGGTTAAGGGCGCGTTTGTTTTCCACTGCCCCGGTATCCCAAACGGGTCGGAGCAGCAGTTTACCTATATATATATTATATATCTCTCCTCTGTCCTCATACTGGTTTACTGTTTTGTTCACCTGCTGCAGCATGCAAAAGGAAAAGGGCTGTTCTCTCGAGTTATTTATAATACAAGTTGAACTGAGGTGTGCCCACAGGCAGGGCTTTACGTGAAGGAGATAATGATGGGTAGCACACACTGCCGTCACTCAACCCAGTGGAGGGTGCAGTCTTTAACCCATTTTGGACTGAGGTCCATTAAAAAAAAGGCTTCTAAATCCTAGATTTCTTCTGAAAAACCTATGTTTCTATATGGCAGTGGTGGTGCTCAACCTTTTTCAAGTCAAGGACCCCCAGTATTATCTCTATTGGGCCACATTGACCCCCGTTTCAAAATATGTAGTTCAGGGACACCCCCCCCCCCCCCCTAGAAGCTAATATTTTAGTTAAAAATGTTCACATTTTCACGACTTTTCATGAATTGCAGACCTACACTGAACGTCCTGAAGAAAAGACAAACGTTTAGTCGACCTCGCATGACTTCCCGTCTTATATGACACGTGTGTGTGTGTGTGTGTGTGTGTGTGTGTGTGTGTGTCTGTGTCTGTGTGTCTGTGTCTGTGTCTGTGTGTCTGTGTCTGTGTGTGTGATATGGTGCTTCCATTAAGGTCAGGATCAAATATCCTCAGAAATTAGGACAGGAGGCTTTTTTCGTCTGGTTTAGTGAGTGAGTGAAGGTGGTGAGTGGAAGTCAATATACCAGGTCCTCTAACACAGGGGTTTTCAACAGGTGGTCCGTGGACCACTGGTGGTCCGTGGAAGTATTGCATGTGGTCCCTGACCATGCATTTAGTAATGTACGTAGCAAAGTATTTTCTTCCACGGAACAGAACAGTGCACTGACTAAACGTCTGTGCACTGTTCCGTGGAAGTGCGTCAATGTTATCAGAATTACTGGGAAGTCTGAGGTTAAGAAATTCCACAGAAAAGGCAGTTAATTAGAATCTCAAGAAGGGTGTACCACTGTACCAGCTTGCCTGAATGAGTCATCATTATTAGGAAATGTTAATGTGCCCATATAATCATGTCATCATGTGCTATATCTTGCACATATTTTTACTATATATATATATATATATTACTATTACTATTATTAAAATAGTTCAAATAGCTGATAATAGCCATAATGTATGGATGTAGATCTGCTAGTATTTTTCAAGATAGTAAAATATGGAAAAAAAAGGTTTAGGGATAAAGGTTAAGGCACGCCCAAGATAGGGCGACATGTGTCAGTACTGTATATCCGTTAAGTCCGTGGACCATCGTTTGAGAAACGGTATAAGACATGGGATGCATTCCATAACAAGTGTTACGAAAGCACTAATCTTAGCCCGCATCCCAATACAACACAACAGTGGTCCCCAGGTTGATCCTTAGTCAGGGTGGTGGTCCCTGGTTCACAATCAGTTGAAAACCCCCGCTCTAACAGACACGTTGTCAACGCACGGGGTCTGGAAAACCCGCAAGGGGTCCTAGGGAGGATTCCAGGGGGTCCTCAAACCCTTTTAACTGGTTCATTGTACACTTGTACAGTGTATATTGGTGGTTCCAGAGATAACAAAGTCTTATCAAAGGGCCCTAAGGCATATCAAACTGGGCGTCCTTAACAATTAAAAACATTGAGCATCACCACTGCTGTATACTATAACGTCAGCCCACCAGAGAGAGAGAGAGAGAGAGAGAGTGTGAGAAAAGGGATGGGTAGAGACGGAAGCAGAGGCACGATTTTCTCCGGCTCGAGACTTATGGAGGAGTTGAGGACCCCGCGGCTAAGTGGGTGGCTGTTGTTAGCTCGTTTAGTAAAAAGAAAAAAAGCCTGTCTAATCCTTTCCCCTCGTACTCCAGTGTTCACTCTCACAGCCCTTGTACTGCTACACTGCTTTCAGTGTTGTCAGGAGCCTCGTCCGATACAGGTGCTTCTCCAAACGCAACACTGCTCACCGACCGTGAACGCCAGTGGGAAATTGAAATGGTTTGTCTCTCTTCCTGCAGGTCTTTTTTATTTTTATTTCTTTCTTTCTCTCTGTCTGTCTACAGTATCTCCCTCTCTCTCTCTCTCTCTCTCTCTCTCTGTCTGGGTATCTCTCTCACGTGCCTTTTGATAAACTATTAAAACCGTAGACTCTTGAGAGATTTGGCAAACTAGTGTGCACCGGTTCCACTTTTAACCCATTCTGAACGGTGTTGGCATCATGTTATGCTTTAGCTATTGAAAAATAGCAGATCTACAAGCTCATAGCGCGCCACCGAGTGTCGCGCTACGAGCTTGTAGGTCTGCTATTTTTGAAAAAATCGACTGACGTTTTTAGAATCTGATCTCAGGTCAGAATGGGTTAATCAGACCAGTGTGTGTCCAGTGGAAACCTCGTATGAATCTGATCTCAGGTCAGAAGCGGGAGCTTCCAGAAGGGCAAATTGCTTGTGACAGACTTGTGTCCCTCACTGCCAACTGGTCTATAAGGGGACAGACAAAGTGGTGTTATTTTTAAGCATAGCCGCTGTGGTGCTATAGAGCTATACAAATATTCAGTTAAGGAATTGTAACGCTTCTGTGTGTGTGTGTGTGTGTGTGTGTGTGTGTGACTGTGATCAGGGTAATTCAGCAAAAATGCTGTCACTTCATCAATCATCGCTATACCTACGTCTCTCTCTGTCTCTCTCTCTCTCTCCCTTTTCTCGTTCTCTTGGTCTGTCCCTATACTGTATCTACAGTAGGGAGGGTGTTGTTGCCGAATGCCAGGCATAATTTGGGTGTGTTACAGTAACCAGTATCCGCCGCCTCGGAATGAGTCGACCACATTCCTCGTTAAACTTCAGCCTCATAGTGCGATGGAATATTCCTCCTCTTGTTCATGGGTGAGAGTTAACCAATATCAATTGGCAGTGTGAGGTATTTTTTTTTGCAATTTATTGTTTATATCCCGCAACCCGCTTAATTATATTATATTAATTAATGTCAAATCCTCTGACATCGCATAGAGACTTTGACGATTAATAATCCCTGTATACACTATCCACCCTCTCGATCAATTCCACGATAGAGATGTTTGACGTGTTACACATTGCTTTTATTGTTAAAAAAAAAGTGCCCATCAGCGTGACGCAAATGACTTTTGCACAGAAACGTGCCTTGTGGGGGTGGAGGAGACTTGCTGAATAAATCAGATGTCAAGATGTGGCAAAAGAGAGTTATGGGCATTTCAGGCATGCCAGATATTCAGCTTGCCTGCCATTGCCTGTGTTCCCCCCCCCCCCCCTCCCCCCCCCCCCCGAGTTAAAGTTGTACTCGGGCATGTGGCACCGTTCCTGAATACCGACTGCAGCCCAACGACTCAGTTGTTGAAATGTACAGTAGGGCCTGATAGATTAGCCTGTGGGTACAGTAACGTAAAGGGCTGATTCATACTCTTATGAATTATGAATCGGCCCTAAAGGTCCACCATGTAAAGATTTAATTGACACTTTTTGAGTGGTGCAACCACTCCAAGGAACAGCAATGTCCGTGTACACCTATATAGCTATGTGGTCATGAGCACCAGTATATGCCTATTAGTACCAGTAGGGGCGCTGTTTGCCAGAGAGAGAGAGAGTGCGGGGGGAGTGGCACCACTCGGTTCACACGGGTGTGATTTTTTTTAAATAAAGTTGGATATTGGAAGCCTGTCACAGTAATGGTTAAGTGAAGACTTGTGTAATGTTTCTCATGTCGGTTAACTTGTTCCGCTAGTATGTAAATGTCAAAATTGAGGCTCTCAAGTTCAACTTGAGTGAAGGGCATGTATTTCAATACCACTACTAGGTAATTGAAGTACCTAAAAAAGTACTCGAAATGCTTTGAGACTATAATACTTGAACGCCAAGTCATTCGTGCGACCTTGCAGAAATATCATCGGGTGTTTATGCCTTTTATATTGTGGAGGTGTGTGTGGCCTAAACAGCGAACGCCCTATCAAGGTGAGACATGACTTCAATGAGCTGGCATTCACAACTTTCACAGTACGACTCGCCTCAGCTTCAGGGTATTTGAAGGGCAGAACACATTAAATCAGGTGGTGTCATTACATTTTGCTCATCTTTTGATTCGCTCACACAGTACAAATCGATTACCTTTCTGCTCTGTTCTCCCTAATATCGCAGAATCAACGTTATTGTTAACCCTAAAACTCTTTGATTGTCTTTAACCATTAAGCCCTATTTCATACTTCCTAGCCGAAAATCTACAAGCTCATGCATTATGACGCGTTGTGCGAGATTGTAGATCAGGTATGTTTTATTGTGTTTATTTTAGCCTATAACATAGGCACGTCATGTTAATTATTAGTCATGCCTCACTCACCCGCCTCTTCCCCATCCCTCTTTTGAGCTTTGAAAAGGCACCACACTTCTGTTTATTCTACTGACCTACAGAGCATTTCACACAGGCAGAGCTAACATACAGGCAGGTACAGTAACATTCTGGAAGGCTTTATTCAGTTATGCTAAAAAAATCAAGGGGATGACGACCTTGAAAGAATGTCCGTTTTTCAAAGACGAGCACCCAAGGCAGTGCCTGGCTTCAGCGTTCCTTCAGTAAAGAGGCCAACAGCTAATTGGTACAGTTGAGAAGTCTTTTTTTTTTTGTGTGCGCCTCACCTCAATTGACTTCACTGCTGTTGAGAGTGTGCTCAGTGTGGTGGTGTAGAATTTCTGAAGTCTTGAGTGAATTATTCATGCTTGCAAGTCTTTAGATAAATCCTTGGACGATAGAACAAAAATCACCTTGTACTGTATATTCAACCGTCAGATTATAAAGAATGGGTCTTTTATAATGGCACAATCGCTACAGAAACGACTCATCCAAGGGGGGGGGGGCACTTTTCAGTTTTTAGACTTTTGGTGAGAGGTGTTGTTGAAGCATATCTGCATTCATTAGCTCATTTTCTTCTGGGTCCCTGTGGCTCCACTGTGTCGCGTTGAGCCATCGGTACCCGTCCAGAGCAGTCTCTTAACCCATTTTGGACTGAGGTCGATAAAAAAAGGCTTCTAAAACTTTTCTGAAAAACCCAATGTTTCTATGTCAGTGGTGGTGCTCAACCTTTTTCATGTCAAGGACCCCCAGAATTATCTCTATTGGGCCACGGACCCCCCCATCTCAAAATATGTAGTTCCAGGGACCCCCCCCCCAGAAGCAAATATTTCCGTTAAAAATGTTCGCTCTGAAATATTATATTCAATGATTTGCACCACATTTTCACAATTTTTCCAAAACAGCAGAGCCACAAGCTCGTAGCGCGACACTCGGTGGCGCGCTACGAGCTTGTAGATCTGCTATTTTTCAATGGCTAAAATATAGCAATGTTTAAAACACCAAAAGGGGTTCCCGCCCCAAAAAAATGAGTTAATTAAAGTTTTTTCATCATCAGTGACACCAGCTGAATCATAATGAAAGAGAGTAGAGGAAGCAGGCCTGTGTTTTAATTCAATCGGAATTCAAAATAAATAAATAAATAAACACAGATAATGGTGTACTATTATATAATCTAGGTTTGTACACATACACACACGCACGCACGCACACACACACGCGCGTGCACGCACATGTGCACACGCACTTGTGTGTGTGTATATATATATACATATATGTATCAGACAAAGTTCTGTCACAAAGCTTGTAAGACCCGAGTGTTCAAACTGGATCCAAAGATCAAGTTGTCAACGCGGCACATCTCAACAGCTGACTTCCATGCCTCTGGGGGGGGGGGGTGCTCCGTGACAAGGCATGATGAATTCACACCCGAGGGAACTGTGTGTGTGTGTGTGTGTGTGTGGGGGGGGGGGGGGTGGGGGGGGGTGTGTGTGTGCGCGCCTAATCTCATATACTGTACCTCTGCAACTGCTGCATTGTGCTGTACGAGTATGTGACCTATAATGCACACACTGTCTATTATTCTGTATGAGGGTGTGCGTGTGTCTGTGCACATACTGTATGTACAGTATGCCTCCAGGGTCTTGAGAAGGGTCAGAGAGAGCCCTCTGGTCACTTCAAGTGGGTGTGAGCGACCCAGTTAACCCATTCTGACCTGAGATCAGATTCTAAAAAAAATGTCTTCTACATCCTGACGGTTTTCATTCTGACCTGAGATCAGGTTCTGAAAAATGTCTTCTACATCCTGACGGTTTTCTGAAAAAGCCGTGTTTCTATGTGTCAGTCGTTCTTCGGTTTTTCAAAAATAGCAGACCTATACAAGTCTTGTAGATCTGCTATTTTTTCAATAGCTAAAGCATGACGTAACGCTGACACCAAAAGGGGTTCCCGCGCAAAATGGGTTAAGCACCAAGTACAGAGGCACAGGCCTACACATAAATATAACTCATTTGGGGCAGATGGGAACTGGGTGACTTGATATAAACAACCATTTTGGCACAGCATAAGTCTTGAGAGATCACTTTGAAGGATTTCACTTTTAGTGGAAACCTTGTATGTCCCAAAAGTGATGCTTTTCAGGGAAATGGAATAAAGAACCTGCCCAGGCTGCCAATATAGTTATTATTGTTAATAACCGTCATTGGTTAACCCATTTAGGCCTGACCGTAAAATAAATAAATAAATAAAAACGTTTGCCCTGAAAGAATATATATTCAAAGATTTGTGCCGCATTTTTGAGATTTTTCAAAAAATAGCAGACCTACAAGCTCATAGCGCGCGCTATGAGCTTGTAGATCTGCTATTTTTCAATAGCTAAAGTATAACATGATGCTTAGTTGAAACACCAAAAGGGGTTCCCGCCCAGAATGGGTTTTTAATTATTTATAAATAAAGAAAACCCCACAGGCAGATATACTGTAACCACTTTCAACCACTATACTACTGTAGTTCCACGCTGTGAGCTTTGCATGACACTGTCAGTATAAAATGGGGCCTTCATTTATGGGGAAAGAAAGAAAAAGAAAAGATGAAATATGGTATGGCGCTCCCCCCCCCCCCCCCCCCCTCCTGACAGCAACGATATTTTTCCTGTATGAGTCACACGACTGCCACCAATCATTGCTGTATTTTGCTATGCATACTGTATACGTGTATGTACTGTAGGTTCAGAAATTCTGGCCATTCCTGATTCTCTCTCTTGTTTTCATTTCTGGATGACTTTTCTCTTATACGGTGCAATGATGTCACAAGGAGGCAACATCATCAGCACTTCTCAACATCCGTTCAGCTGCATGGAGAGAATTGAGGCTTTCCCCCATTTGACCTTGTGTGTGTGTGTGTGTGTGTGTGTGTGTGTGTGTGTGCATGTTTATTTCCTCACATGCACATTGCCCACATTAATTAGGCAGTGAATGGTCTCTTTAGTGGAGCAGCGTCAGGCTTTGTGCAGCAGCGTTTTCGCAGTGAATTCCGCATTATTTCCGATGCGGTGGAATGTGTGACCTGATGAAATATGTAAACAGAGCCTGGGCCCGAGTTACGTAACTATTATTACCGTGTTCCGTGTGCAGTGCGTGGTGTTAGGAGAGGCTATACAGATATAGGTCCACCCTGGATAATATTAAATAAATACATGAAATGGCAACCACACTGAGGGCATGAACTCAACGAGACCCACTGCTGAGTTCTGGTTTTGGACACGGGCAGTGGTGGACAGGAACTCGGAATATTTATTCGAGTACTGTACTTAAATAAAACAGTATTTAAGTACCCATCCCACAAATTGAGTATTTGTATTTTCGGATACGTATGAGTCGCCACCCTTCAAAGACCAATATTGCACTTTTTTTTTTAACATTTACTACCTTTCCGCTTTTTAGGAAGGGGAAAGGTACTGTAGATTATAAATAATATATCGACATTTCTAGGAAGGGGAAAAGTACATTATAAATAATATCTGGGATTTATATAGTGCTTTTCCAAGAGAGAACAAAAAAAGGAACTGTCCATCCATCCGTCCATCTTCAACCGCTTATCCGTAGTCGGGTCGCGGGGGCAACGGCTCCACCAGAGCGCTCCAGACTTCCCTCTCCAGAGCAACATTAGTGACTTCCTCCTGGGGGGATTCCGAGACGTTCCAAGGTCCAGTGAGTCGATGCGTTTCCTCCAACTGCGCCTTGGTCTGCCCCCGGGGGTCTCCTCCCAGTGGGACGTGCGTCGAGGACCTCCCTAGGGAGACGCCCGAGAGGCATCCTAACCAGATGCCCGAACCACCTAAGCTGGCTCCTTTCCAGGCGAAGGAGCAGCGGCTCTACTCCGAGTCTCTCTCATGTGACTGAACTTCTCACCCTATCTCTAAGGGAGATGCAGCCAGCCACCCGTCGAAGAAAACTCATTTCGGCCGCTTGTATTCGCGACCTTATTCTTCATGACCATCGGTGAGAGTAGGAACGAAGATTGCTCGGTAGACGGAGACCTTTGCCTTTTGGCTCAACTCTTGCAATACCGCCCCTCTGCCGCTCCGATTCTCCGGCGGATCTCCTTCTCCGTCCTCCCCTCACTCGTGAACAAGACCCCGAGATACTTGAACTCCTTCACCTGGGGGTAATGCCTCATTCCCTTCCCCGGACTGCAGGAAAAATACAAAAATAACGAGTTGTCGAATTATCAATAAACCTATTTCAAATATACAGTAATGAAAATGAGCAAATATTATTGTCCGCTTCAGAACTGCTATTTTCACTATTTTTTTCTGAAAATGTCTGGAAAATCTTTGAATTATTTTGGGGAAAAAGTCAGAATTTCAATAGAGCAGTGCACTGTGTAATTTGTACTTACTTGCTTATTAAAGGCAAGCACTTCAGTACTTTCAACTCGGTGTACACATTTGACAGAGCAACTTTCACTTAGTAGTAGTAGTTGAGTATTATTTAACCGGGGGGTATCTATACAATTATACAAAGTAATGACTTTGTCCACCACTGGATATGCGGTGCGCTCGTCGTCTGAACCCCATGCTGGAATGGAAACCAGCTCTGTGCGCCTCAGGGCTGTCCATATCGACTCTGATGACTCACGTGTGTTATGATGAAAAAGGGTTGATGTAATATCTTAATTTTAATGAGAAATAATGAGAGAGAGAGCGAGAGAGAGAGAGAGAGAAAGAATGAGAACTTCGAACACACCCCACGCTGTGCTGCGAGTGATGATCGCAACGTTGAAAATGTGTTTTTTATTTAATACGAAAAAGGGATGACAACCGCCGAGCAAGAAATGACAAATGCCCTTGTAATTTTTCCCCTCCCTCTCTGCCGTACTGTAGCTGTTATGGAAATAATAACACGATATGAGAGAGAGGCTGCTGAGAGTCGCAATCACTTTTACCCTTTCTAATGACTACCTCTTAGCTCCATTCAGCTGCAGTGTTATTCTAACGTTTTCTTGATGGGGAATTTGATCTGAAAAAAAAATAATCACAGAGGCCCCCCCTTTGGCAGGGAACAACCTTGGATAGGATTTAATTGTCATCGCAGATGGAAAGAAGGAATGTCGAGGCTGTGAAATACATGACTGAACTTGGCTCATTTGAAGTCTCTCTTTCTTCCTTTTGCTCTCTCTCTCTTTCTCTCTCTCTCTCTCTCCCTCTCTCTCCCTCCCTCTCTTTCTCTCTCTCTCTTTCTCCCTCTCTCTCCCTCTCTCTCTTTCTCTCTCTCTTTCTCTCTCTCCCTCTCTCTCCCTCCCTCTCTTTCTCTCTCTCTCTTTCTCCCTCTCTCTCCCTCTCTCTCTTTCTCTCTCTCTCTCTCTCACTCTCTTTCCTTTGTGCTTATCTCATGTTTGTGTTGCCGTGTCAAGGCAAGGCAGTCTGCCAAGAAGTTACATTACAGTCACTAGTTGACATGAGCGTGGGTGTACAAAAAGGACTTGGAGGGTTTAAATACTTTATTGTGTGCGTAATGTGAACTGAGCAATTATATCTGCCTGCCTTTTCAAACAAAGAGCTCCTATCTAGGCAGGTTCATGTGGTTCTAATTAACAACGGTATAAGCTCTCTCCGATGCGAGGGAGGGGGGGGGGGGGAGGGAGCCCAGAGGTATAATAGTGCGATGATATCTGCGGTGCCATAATAATAAAACTGTGCTTGGAAAACACCTTCTTTTACTATGACCTTTTTATTCCATTGTATTCACCCCCCGAGAGTGTTAACCAATGAGGTATTTTAAATATACAGTAGTCCTATAACGTGCAGCTATTGCACTTGAGAATGAGATGTGATGATATTGGGGGATCCGCTCGTAAATTAGTCCGACAACGTGGCTTATCGCATGCAGCTGGAGTTCTAGGGACGGGGTTGGTAATGGGCGCGAGTCGGAACCAACGCACCGTTGGAATAATGCGCATAATGATGCTTATCCATGATGACGTGTGCCAGTAAACGACTGCATAATACTCAAGTGTTTGAACAGAGTATGTTGTGCTTTTCCATTACCGTCCTTTGGTTAAAACACAGATAAATGCATGCGTAAACGCAGGCTGGTGTAAAGTGTTGCCTGTTATGGGTTATGGGTTTTTTTTTTAATGTCACTAGGAACTGCCCCCTGTTCAAAAGGGATCTATGGACGTGTTGCTATCGTGGATATATCTCGTTAAATATCATTCCCCCACACAGCTAGTTTAGTTTTTTATTCCTTTGAGTTGAGCTGTCCAGATTGTATCACACTTGCTGCTTGACATTATACCCTCGCCTTCCCTCTTAACCACTTAAAACCTATACTGTACTGTACTGTACTTCTTTGACTGGTTTCCCCTCATGAGATGTCTTTGGTGTCCTGCATTTTCTTTTTTGCTTTTCACCAAAACTCGCCTATCTACAAGCTCACAACACGTCGCATGTAGACATATACATTTTGACGAGTTATATTATATTAATATTATATAATATTATATATTATTATATTATATTATACTGTAACATGTCCATAATAGGGACTCTAGTTAAAAGTACATGTGTCGTTTGATGTAGTCTTTATTGTAAAAAAGTTATATAGCAGTTATATAGCAGTCAACGTATCCATTTGGGTTCATTTTCCACCCTTAAAAACTATTAGACACTGGCTAAAAAGGCTCGTAAAACCGCTACCTCTCCAACTTAGGAATTCCACATTTGTTGACTGTAAACTTCACATACGCTCTCGCCCCCTCCTGTTTTTGAGCAATTAAGTTTCATTCCATTTCTTATTACAGTTGGAAATGACACGGTGCTGTCTGTTCTGACAAACGCAAATTAACTTGCCATTCCACTAAACCAAAGCATGAATGAAGGCGTTGCCAAGTAGAGCACGCTGCCAAGAGGCTGTTTTCAAAGGATGGAAAATTGAAAAGCTGCCAAATACGATGACAATAAATGGGAAACACAGGACCGTGGGTGTTTCGGTGTAAATGATTATCAGCAGTGAGTTTCTGTGTAAATGATTATGAGCAGTGTGTTTCTCAATGAATTATTATCAGCAGTGTATTTCTGTATGAATTATTATTATCATCAATGTATTGCAGTTTAATGTTGCTGTTGGGTGGAAACCTTGCTTGTCCAAAACCGTTCCTTGTTTATTATTCTAAAGAAAGGCTACAAGGCTCGAAGATGTGCTATTTTCACTACTTTAGTTTTGCATGACACTCTTGTATGATTAAAGGGGCATTCCACTCATTTTCAACATTTTACTATGTCATTAATGTACCTTAGCTGTTGTGTGGAAATAATAATAAAAGTCCCCCCCATTCTGTGTTTCCTAGAACTGGAGGTCTGAAAAAATCAATCATTAACATGGTGAAGTACATCTTGATGACATCATCAAGATGTGATTCACCATGTGAATCACAACAGCTCTAAGGTATAATAATGACATAGTAAAATATTGAAAATGAGTGGAATGCCCCTTTAAGTAGGGGGGTGCATACTTAGTTTAGACTAGTCATTGGTTAGACATGGGTTAAGGTTAGGTTTAGGTGTGCTGCCCCGTGTGGGAGGTTAGGGTTACTGCACCCTTAAGCAGGGCATTCATTTACCAAATCAAATATACAAATTTTAAATATGGAGGTATGTGGTCTCTGTCCCAACGGCAATGATGAATGACCGAGCAGTGTGCCAGCGTAAATGATTATCAGCAATGCGTTTTTATAGTGTACATGATTATAACAAGCAAATGTGTTTTTCTGTGACTTATCGGCATGTGTTTTCTGCAGGTGTGTGTTCTGACATCAACCTGCTCTTCTTCCTTCCCTTTTCAGCGCCAAACTTGAAGGGACGACCACGTAAAAAGAAGCTGTCAATCTTCCAGAGGAGGGACTCCCACGGTCAGGCTCAGTGTCAAGGTCAGAGGAGGGACTCCAACGGTCAGGCTCAGTGTCAAGGTCAGATGTTGTCGGCGTCGTCAACGGCGCTAGTGGCAACACAGGACCCCTGCAGCCCAGAGAGCAAAACCCCTACCAAGGTAGTCACACACGCACGCACACACACACGCACACACACAAACCACACACGTGGTACTGCGTACCACATTGTTATAGCGCAGGGGTGGTGAAAGTCCCCCATTACCGCACTTGTATCCTGCGGTGTCACTGCAGAGGTCACTGTGAAAGTATTCTTTTGTTATTTCTTTAAAATTGGGAAGAAAACATATGTGCCATAATAATCTCCCCGCTTACCGCTTAACAGAACACAACTTGTGTCCCCTGTTAGAAGTTAGAACGCCAACAGGAATGAATTATGTTTTGGACAATTGTGAGGGGCATAATGGCATCTTGGCGAGATTTACAAATGGGATTTGTATGGTGGCTATACATCTGTGAGCTCTTAAAGGGAAAACAAAGATGAATGTGAGTTTTCTTGGGATTTTGGATACTTCTTCTCGTGAAACATTTAAACAGAATTCTTTGAAAAAGATTCATTCATAATGCCAGGAAATCATTAATGGGTTTTTTTTCTCCCCCCTATGATTGCAAGCGAATAGCCGCTTTGGTGCATGAAATAAACTTTTTTGTTTTAGTTTTTCGAGTGGTGCAACCACTCCCAAGGAACGGCAATGTCCGTGTTCACCTATGTGTTGGTTCACCTAATGAGCACCAGTATGACTATGAGTACCAGTAGAGGCGCTGTTGTGCCAGAAACAGAGAGAGAGAGAGTGCTGCCCTGTTGCCTGCTAATGAGAGAGAGAGAGAGAGAGAGAGGGAGAGAGAGAGAGAGAGAGAGAGGAGGGGGGGAGAGATGGGAGTTGCACCACTCAGTTCACACAGGTGTGATTTTTAGCTAATAATTGACATTTAACACTGTTGTGGCCCAAGATATTGTGAAAATCAGTTGATTGTACAAAACATAACTCGGGTGGATCAAATCATATATGCGACAGTTGCTAGCATTCTCTTTGTGTGTAACTTGCTTGTCATTCTCTCTTCTATACGTGAAAGAACATGTACAATGTAAGGATGAGATTGTCTCTGATAGCTGTCATCTAATATTGATAGAATTAAACTGAAGGGAGAATCCAACCTGTGTTCACATCGCTGCCTTGAGCAGTTACTTCAGAGTCTGTAAACATCTCTGGGAGCTGATAAAAAAAACTACGTCTAATCTCTAATGACATGACCGGGTCTTGTAGCTTCGTGGGGAGAATAACTATATGTGGAAATTATGTCGATCTTGTCCTCGTTTGTACCCAAGTGTAATTTTATTTCTGCCTATTGGCCAGTTCCCACTTGTAAAAGAGACGCAGTCTCAATGTGTTTTACTGGTTAATTAAAAAAAATCCAAATGAACTCCGTATCACAAATCATGTGTGTCCAAGATGCATTTAACCCATTTTGGGGCGGGAACCCCTTTTGGTGTTTTAAGCGTGTTATAATTAAGCTATTGAAAAATAGCTTGTAGGTCTGCTATTTTTGAAAAATCGTGAAAATGTGCCTCAAATCTTTGAATATATATTCTTTCAGAGTTTCCGTTTTAACCAAAAATTCTTTGCTTCTGGTGGGGTCCCTGGAACAACATGTTTTTCAGATGGGGGTCGGTGGCGGATTACATATCATTTTTGGGGTTCTATTGAGAACCACGTCAGGCCTAAATGGGCTAAAGATCTGTTCGAGGGGAGAATGGTCACTTGGTTCAGTGTAAGTATAACGTCCACTCACTCACTGACTCATTCCCTTTCTCGCTCCTCGCAGGTCAAACCCAACTGTAAAGCAGCTGCAACCAACGGCAAAATAATAACCCCGGTGGCCAAACCCAGAGCCGGCAGCGGCCTCAGCAAGAACCCACCAGCCGAGGAGAAGGAGCGAGGCAAGGAGAAGGAGAAGGAGCGAGGCAAGGAGAAGGAGAAGGAGCGAGGCAAGGAGAAGGAGAAGGAGCGAGGCAAGGAGAAGGAGAAGGAGCGAGGCAAGGAGAAGGAGAAGGAGCGAGGCAAGGAGAAGGAGAAGGAGCGAGGCAAGGAGAAGGAGAAGGACAGAGGCAAGGAGAAGGAGAAGGAGAGAGAGAAGGAGAAGGAGAAGGACATCAGGGAGGAAAGGAAAGAGGGGAAGAAGGAGGAGAAGAAAGAGGACGAAATATCGGAAGAGAGCCGAGCGGAAGAGCAGGCTTTCTTGGTAGCGCTCTACAAGTACATGAAAGAGAGAGACACGCCCATAGAGAGGATCCCCTTCCTGGGCTTCAAGCAGAGTGAGTACAGTAGGACAGACAGTTGGTTTTCTCTGAATCACACACTGCTTTGGGCTATATGCTATGTGGAGCATGGGCCACCATTCTTTATTCAAGTATTCTTTTATTGAAGTTTGCACATTCAAGGACAGACAACAGATGCATGACAACAAATACAGAACAGATATACAGAACCGAACAACACCACCAGTACCAGCTCAGCATTCATGTATAGAGTATACCATTCTAAAATGCAATGTAAAAAACCACAAGTTGCATATTAATTAAATCAACTATAACTGAAAAAAAATGATGGCCAATGACTAAGGGGCCACGATTATTTTTATCAAAATAGTAACATTAGCTCTGTTTTAGGTGGCCTGGGTTTTGTACACAATAAGATATTCCGTTTTTAATGAACTCAAATTGATAAATGAATGCTGAGGATTTTTACTGTGTGCAGAAATACAAATACAAACTCTCCAGAATAACAAGAAACGCACAAAGAAGTCTCCAGATCAGCTACTACTCTTTCTTGCTTTTTGCTAAAAGAAAGAAAATAATAGAAAGAGAAAAAAAGAAAAAAGAAAAAGAACATTCTACTTCAGAGTTGAAGTAGCATAAACAATAAAGTTTCCATGAGGAAAACTGTGACCCCATTACAGGACAACCATGTTGATTTATTCATTTATCCATTTTTACAATTGTAACCAAATAGACCCATAGTCCCCATTTGGTTACATTTCATTTATACACTCTCAAGTGAGGATAGTCCATTTGGTTACATTTACAGCATACACTGTTACGTGAGGATTTTATTGTGTATTCTTTTTCTGATTTATTTATTTTTGCCTCACCACTAGGCCTGCATGTGAATGAATGGCTTGAGTGAAATATAGATGGCAGCCAACTGCTGGCAGTGGGCCCAACGCCCCTACATTACACACTCTCCAAATTAAACTGCAAATGTACAATCTGTAGCGATAATAAACTATAAAGGAGCCATTGTCAACAATCGAGTAAATCACATCCGGCCCCTTTGGGGGGGAAGAATACTTAGGGCGCTGGCATCAGCGTACATTGGGTTAGCTTTTGAATAGAGCGGGTGAAATGTGCTCACTCTTGTCAGAGGGATTTTCACAGTTTTACTCCCAAGTAATGTCCTCCTCCCGACAGTGTCAGAGGAACATCATCGACATGAATGGGAAACGCGTCTGGTCGAGATCAAAGATTCCTTACGTGGGCTGGATAGTCTCATATGTCTCATAATATGGCACCCGACAGTTTGTTCACTTGAGTAACTTTACCCTCCCTCCCCGATTTCAGTTCAGCCAAAATCGATTTGCATTTGGAGACGTTACCCTTAATAACATGTCCATTTGTTTCAAGTGAGTCCGAACTGTGCTGTGATCTGTCGGAAGAAGTTACACAGGGTTAATGGATCAAAATACAGGACATGACATGTAAACGAACCAGAGAGGAAACGGAGAATGAGACGGAGAGATGGAGGGGGGGGGGCTGAGTTACGTCTGCTGTAGTTAACGATGACAGTTTATAGCACAGTAAAACTCATTATTCTAAATTCTCCCAACGTGAGCTGTATAAGCTGTGGTCTCACTGACTTGGCTAACCTCGCTCGAGGTATTTTGACAATCCTGTCATCTTGACTTGCTAAAATGTTGCTGCCTAAGTAGGTCATTGTGGTTAAGCTGAGAGGGGGAAAAGAGAGAGAGAGAGAGAGAGCATATAATACTCTCGGTATGCTTTAGTTTTATTTGCTGTGTCAAGCTGTGAATTATTCTTCGCCGTATGACGGTGTCAAGGTGCCGAAAATAGCCCACTGTACCTACAAGATCATGACGCGTCGCATCGGCGACGTGTCGTGAGCTTGTATATCCCATTCTGACCTGAGATCAGATTCATACGAGGTTTCCACTGGACACACACTGGTCTGATTAACCCATTCTGACCTGAGATCAGATTCTAAAAAAATGTCAGTCGTTCTTCAAAAATAGCAGACCAGTGGCGCGCTACGAGCTTGTAGATCTGCTATTTTTCAATAGCTAAAGCATAACATGACGCTAACACTAAAAATGGGTTCCCGTTCAGAATGGGATATCGGCTATTTTTGGCGCACGGCAACCGTCGCATGACCGTGCCATATTGTGGTGTATAGGCATCGGTTTGGAACGAGTCTTATTTGTACGTGCCAACTGCTTTACATACAGGACATGCTTTGAATCGCTAAACCGGAGACATCATAAGCAAAGGCCTCATTAAGTGGGGGAATCATGCTGTTTAAACTTCGTCCTTGGCAGCCGAGTGCCCATCAGCACATGTAAAAGAGGACTGGGGGGGAGAAAAGAAAACACATCATAATTAATACAACAAATCCTCAGATGTAATCAGCAGCAGCATTATTATTATTTATTTTTTCCACGGGATTCCTTTAAAAGAGGCTCTGCATTAAAAGATTAAAGCGAAGCATTTTTTTTCTCCCTCCGTAATGGAAATTGAAATGATCTTATTTCGGTTTCGCTGTAGTTTAAGAGCGCTATAATCTTTAATGTAGTTACTCTGTAGAGTGTTGAGCAAAACCAACACAGATGGTTGAATGAACTTAACTGATCTTTTGTTTGGATGAAGCTCAGCTGCCATTTAAGACTAAAATCTTAAAATACTTTCTGATACAAAGCACGGGCTGAATATAATACAGGCTTTAAAAGAGTGTTGAGCGCACGCACACACACACACACACACACACACACGTATATACGTGTGAGCCACATGGTTACCAAGTCATCAATCCTCCCCCTTTCCTTTATTTTAATGGCTCATGAGTTTTAAAACCTTCTTCATTCTTTTGGGCCTGATGTGTGCAGCGCGTCCTCATTCCGTATAGTAGCCTCGTTGAATTTATATTTCACTCCCCGGCCCCCGAAATGCATAAAACATCAAAGTATAGCAGAGGTGCTGAAAGGTGCTGATCTGAGACCAATTGGGCGTCTTAACTCGCAGTAATAAGTCATTCACAGTCAGCTGATTCTTAACCCATATCGACCCGAGATCAGATTCTTAAAAAAAAAGTCTTCTACATCCTGACAGTTTTCCGAAAAAGCTGTGTTTCTATGTCGGTCGTTCTTCGACTTTTCATGTCGAAGTGCGCGCTATGAGCTTGTAGATCTGCTATTCTTTCCAACAGCTAAAGCATAATGCGACGCTAACACCAAAAGGGGTTCCCCGCCCAGAATGGGTTAAAGGGATGTGTCATCATACCATTTCACATCCCGTCGCAGTATTAGGCCTGACCTTCAAAGTAACACAGGTGCACGGCACACTGGTAACGGCGTCCACGTCTTGCCCTGCTACTCCGCGAGCCACTTTGAAGGCTATACTCGAGCGCTCTGCAGGTTGACTGGTGAAAGAAATGGCTGATGTAAACCTTTCTCCGCCAACTCCGTCCGCCGTTATGAAGCTATACGTGCGCGTCGTCGCCGCCGTCGGGCAGAAACCTTTTCATAATGTTCACTCAACACTGTCAACTTTTCAGGAAATTAAAGAAAATAACCTTTGTTCCAATGGATTATGTACTCACACAAACGAATAAATTTACAATTTACAATTTAGGCATTTAGCAGACGCTCTTAATCCAGAGCGATTTACATTAAGCAAGAACAGAAAGCATGGGGAATACATCACATAAAAACATTTATCATGAAACATGCGTAAGCTAAGAAAGTAACAGTGGAATATCTATAATGAAACTATACATATAAGCTATACATCTATACTACTATGATATACATTATGTACTATGACGTGCTATGACTACATACAATGCACTTATGCTGTTTACATAACATGCTATAAGTCTGTATCAAATGCTATCTAAGTCTACAGAATTGCTATCTAAGGGGGTGGATAGTATGAATAGTATATATGACTATTAGTACCAGTAGGGGGCGCTGTTTGCCAGACACGGAGCGAGAGAGATAGTATTGCACTGTTGCCTGCTAATGAGAGAGAGAGAGAGAGAGGAGGGAGTTGCACCACTCAGTTCACACGGGTGTGTTTTCTTTCACTCTGTGTCAATTATCTAATGTAATCCTGGGCACTACACTCCCTCTGCCAACCTGGGGAGAACAATGGTGGACGTCCAAGACGCTTCTTATCACCTGGCAGGACGAAGCACATTGAATGAACTCGTTATTCCTTCCAGTTCCTTTCCCCTCCCATCAGGCGCCCCGGCTGGCCAGGGTCGAGGCAGTTTAGAGACCAGGATTACTGCATGTTTTTTGTGAGGGTATACCTATACCTATACCCTAGGGGACACGGGGAGAACATGGTTAAATATTTATAAACTGACAAGACAGACTTAGTCTCGCATAGCCAGATGCTTGGATATCTCCACCTATCTCCGCCTATACCAATCGTCTGGATAATACGTATCTAAATTCATTTTTAAGTATGCGCCTTTATCGCGTTTACCATACCGACAGAATGCCTCCGCCCCAGATTAGGAATGACTGCCCCTCCGTCCTTTTGCGTTGGTTCTGCAATTCCTTTTTGTTTTCTCTGAATCTTTCTCTGAATTGTTACCCCCCCCCACCACCTCTCGGCTTTTGAAAATGAGCAGATCTACAAGTTGAAATGTGTAGAAACAATGTACAATGGGGTCTGCCCTACAGCGATGATTCGCACACTGGATCAGAATTGAGACAAAATAAATGTTGTTGGAGCTATTGGTTGTGGTTACAGAAAGCAAAGTGTGTGTGTGTGTTGTTTCATAGCTTCTACTCGCAAGCTTTACGGCTGCCTTCTCCTACAGCTGGCTGGCCGCAGGAAAAAAAAACAACCAAACAAGCAACAAGGCTTCCCGCATACAAAACTGCATCATTATCTAAATCCTCCCAACCGTTCCATAACACTGAACAAAACGGTTTCGGAAAGGAACATTCGTGAAGTATACGTGGAGCTCGTTTTCCGGTGATTCATTGTGGAAATACACAATTTTGTAGAGAATGAAAGCACGTTTTAGTGGAGTTTGCTTAACAGCTGCTCCCATCGGCAGAGCAGTGGATAGAGAGGCCGAGGGAGGAGGTAATGGACGAGTGAATTAAAGGAGGTAGCGTTGGGGTAGAGAGGGTTTAGTAGTAGTGCTTGAAATGTACATTTCGAATGGCCTCGACAAAATGAAGTACTTCGCAGGAGTGTGTGTGTGTGTGTGTGTGCGTGCGTGCGTGCATGCGCACCTGTGTATGTGCTTTAGTGCTTGGGCTTGTGAAACAGTTTCCAATTTGTCTACTACTTCTGGCCCCATTGCGAGGCGGCATTGTGTTTGCTGTTTCGTCGTCCTTATCTCAGTGATAATTTCCCCCTGCCGAACAGAGGGAATTAAGAAAAGAACTCAGAAATAAATGACAAGGCTTCTAAAGGGAAAAGGCACATTCTCTTCATTTCCTTTATCCGCGACATTTCTCCCAGTCCCTATACTCTCTATTGTGGTAATTACAGTCGACGCATAACAAGCTAGTTAAATAGACCCGTCTCTATGCAGTTAGAAGAGAGCACAATACATGAGAGCTCCGGGTTCAAATAGAAAAATCTACCCATGCTCCTTTTGTTATTCTACCCGTGCATTGACAACAGTCGCACAGAAAGAGGGAAGAGGGAGAAAAAAAAATCAATGCTGTCAAATGTGGAGATAGGAAAATGTCATTTTGACAAATGCAAGGCTTTGTGTACGCACAGATTGAATTTTGATGGATTTCTCCCCAGGCGAGGCCTCTCTTTCCTTATTTATAGATCTTCATATAACAAATGTTAACCTATTTAGGCCTGACGTCGAAATAAAACAAAACGTTCGCTCTGAAAGAATATATATATTCAAAGATTTGTGCCTCATTTTCCCGATTTTTCAAAAATACCTACAAGCTCGTAGCGCGCCACTCGGTTGGCGCGCTATGAGCTCGTAGATCAAGTATAACATAATGCTTAGTTAAAACACCAAAAGGGGTTCCCGTACAGAATGGGTTAAACAATGATGTTACAGAAAGCAGATACAAATGTCACCGGCACGAATAAAAAGAGTCCATTGTTTACGCTGAATTAGCTGCTTTTTAAAAGATAAGTCAGATATTTGAAGCCTTTTAACCGGAGCTTCATCGGTAGGCTATATCGATGAGAATTTGATTACCAGCACAATCAAACGTGTTACACAAGACTCATGTCCATTATGATATTGCCTGCCAAAGCTTATTTTTGCGTGGGTAAATCTGTCGCGAAAGGCAATTTGCATTCATTCAAACGTCAGTTCTGACACGTCACCGAGCCCTCTCTCCACTCAACATACCTCCAGGGCTAGAGCTGAGCGTTAACACATTTAATTGTCGGCACAAAGCATCTGGTGTGCTTTCCATCACACAGTGGCTTATTGTACAAGTATGCCATGTTCATTTGCATCTTTTCAATTTCGGCGACAGGGGCTTTATCTGCGGCTAATGAGTTCCTATTTTCCCTGTGTTTGGTGCCGCCGATTTGTAAATCTACACGGCCGCAAAGCACAGGAATATAGATAACATAATGTAATCGTCACAAATGCACAGTGCCTCTGTCTGTCTGTCTGTCTGTATCTCCGTCTGTCTCTAAATCTGAATATCTACTTGTGTCACTGTCTGTCTCGTCTAGCTGTCTACGTACAGTATGTCATCTAGCTTTCTGGTGTGACGGTCTAGAGTCTAGACTCTAGATGAAATAACGTATTATGTTATGTGAACGTGTCCTCACAGACCTTGACTGACTTGTTTATCCCGTTTTCCCACAGTCAACCTCTGGACCATGTTCCACACTAGTCAGAAACTGGGAGGATATGAGTTGGTAAGTATTCACACATGTGGCATTGTATTTTTCCTTGTTCATCAGGGTCCCCTCCTCCCTCCCTCCCTCCTTCCTTCTCTCTCTCTTCGTATTCTCTTCTCTCTCTCTTGCTTTTTCAGTCTTTACCCTTTCCTGTCCTTCTCTACTCTTCTTCCACCCCTCTCGCTCTCTCTCTCTCTCAATCACCATTTTCCCGAGGAGAACATTTTTTGTTCAGGACCACATTTAGCAAAAATGAGGCCGTTGTTTCGAATTCGAACCCCCTCGGAGTGGAAAACACATGTTCTTGTGCTCTCCACTGGGCGAAGAGGAAATTGGTCAAATCGGTCATATTTTCCCATATTGGAGTCTGTAAAAATGGACTACACATTCATGTGTGCCCACGGGTATGCACGACATGCACGCACACGCACACGCACACGCGCACACACACACACACACACACACACACACACACACACACACACACACGAGAGGGAGATGAGGCGGGTGATGGAGAAAAGGGAAAACGGAGAGAAAGGAAAAGAGAGCGGAATGAGAGATGCCATTTGACTTGGCAGCACTACCTGTTACTTGTTCACTCACTATTCATGTTTTCAAGCGCAGGAGGAACAACGTTTGATGTTGCGGAGTCACAAAAAAACACATTGCCAAGTCCCTGTTCTTTCATTAGCTGAGCTGGTAAAATGTCATGCAAACAGACAGCCCAGCCAAGCCAAGCCATAAACAGGACACAGCTCATGTAATTGGCACTCGTATTCTTTTTATTAAAGCCGTTTCTATCTGCTGCTGATTAGGGTGCGCTTCATGTCGAGGCCGTGTTAGCTTGGCAGCACCCCCCCCCCCCCCCCCCACCTCCACCGTAGGTTTATACGTTCGCTGAATGCCACTTGTCATTCTTCCAGCAAAACCAGCCGGCGCAGAAAAAGGTCATAAGTGTTAAGGTCTTAAGTGTTCAGTGTTATGGAAGAGGAGGATCAGGGCTACAGTATTATTATGCCGGTAAACGGCTGACTAATGTTTTGTTTGTGTTTATGTTGGAGCACGGTGTTGCATTTATGATCTCCCGCTGGAGTAACTGGAACATCGTGACTCAGTATAACTTCCCTGAGAGACCTGGGAAGAAATATGCCGCTGATTAGACCACCACAAAACACACCCTACGCTTTTGTTGTCTTCTTTCTTTCTTTCTTTTCTCTCTCTTTCTTTCTCTCTCTCTCTGTACACTATGTCTCTCTTCTCACCATTGGCCTAATCTGTTCTCTTTCTCTCTCTTTTTTTTTGGGGTCTTTCCACGCCTCTAGATCACGGTGCGCCGACAGTGGAAGCATGTGTACGACGAACTGGGAGGGAACCCCAGCAGCACGAGTGCTGCCACCTGTACGCGCAGACATTACGAGAGGTGAGTTATCATACATGAATATATATTTCTTCTTTTTTCTTTTTCGTCAACGTACTATTATTTCCCATACGAACTGTAACATATGTAAAAAAAATATATATATATAAATCATATAATATAGGCTATACATACGTAGGGCATTGTGAAACGCATCGTTCAACATTTCTTTGAGATATTTCTATTCACAGAGGAAGCATTGCAATTCAGTCTCGTTGTGTGCAGTATATGTTTTTGTTTAATATACTGTGTATTTATACATGCAGTATACCATTCGCACAGCCTGTGGTGGATTAGGGGCTGCACACAGCTGTGCTAAATGAGTGTTCACACTCATTTTATTCATCAACGTTGATTCAAGGTCTGGATTGAGATGCATATTGATCTCCTGGCGCTCTTATTAAGGTGTGCGAGTCGATGCGGTACAAGTGCTAAAAGCGCATTTAGAACATGCACAGACCCAGCCCCAATAACGCTGGAAAAGGGATTCAATTGTATAATATCTCTGGGATTGATTGATTCCGTCTCGCCCCCAAAAGAACCGATTTTTTTTACCGTCTGAACTCCCTCCAATTGAATAGTTTTTGATATTCATTGACCTACATAGATGTGGTGTGATTTTAGACTCGTCGCTTGGCCAAGAATTGCGTTCGTGACACGCTGTGGGCCTTTGCGTGTGAAATGCGTATCTGTTATTTTTGGGCGCATGCGTGACACCATCTTACGGTTGCTTATCATGGAACCAGGCATTACCGTTTATGTACACGCCTTGTTGTTGTGTGGGTTGTGTGGGACGACCGCGAGGTGAAACGGGTTCACATAATTGCGTCCTAATGTATTCATCTAATCAGGCAGTCAGACGCAGCTGCTGTGCTGCAGCATTTTGAACCGCCGCATTGTAAGCATCACTCGGAGGGTATTACTGAACCAAAGCAAACATATGGATATGATCCTGGGGGAAGCTGTGGAGAGGTGTATTCATGCACACGCACGCGCGCGCGCACGCGAGCGCACACACACACACACAGACACACACACACACAGACACACAGTCACACACACACACACACACACACACACACACCCATTTCCCAAGGTTAAACAAATGCCAAATGCGATCTCGCAGTCAAGCAGGAGATAACCAGCCGCTCATAAAGCGAGTCGTCCCTGCAGGCTGCCCGACCGACCCCTCTCCAAAGCCCCCTCGGGCTGCTGTGTGTGTGTGTGTGTGTGTGTGTGTGTGCGCTCACTTGTGAGCGTGCCTCAGCCACAGACGTACGACGTACAGTACCTGGGAGAGCAATATCCTGCCCAATACCATAATATGAGGGAACAGGGGGGGGGGGGGGGGGGGGAGACTTTTTATATATCGTATGGAGATTAAGTTGGTGTAAGCAACTTGCACTATAGTACTATACTATACAGCGGCGGCGTCTTTTCAAGCTTTTGTATCGGTTCCATGTTGTTGTCTTTTGTTTTCTGAGGAAAACTGTATAAGCACTATATATGCAAATAGGATTCGGAGTCTTTATGATCTGATTTGTTCGTGTGAACCAAGCTGGGATATTAGCCCATTTTGGGCGGGAACCCATTTTGGTGTTAGCATTATGCTATGCTTTAGCTGTTGAAAAACAGCGGGTCTACAAGCTCATAGCTCGGCACCGAGTGCCGCGCTACGAGCTTGTAGGTCTGCTATTTTAGAAGAATCGTGAAAATGCGGCACAAATCTTTGAATATACAGGTACGGTATATTGAATATATATTCTTTCAGAAGACTAAATGGGTTAAGTAGATACAGCACAACTCTACAGACGCTGTCCACCGACACACTGGTACGAAGTAGTAGTAGAAGTAGTATCCATCATTTATTCATTTGTTACTCTTGACAGTGTATAATTGTAACGAAATGGACCCTTACGGGTCCTTTTGGTTACAAAACATGGCACAAAACATTTTTAGATAGTTGTCACCGTTGTCCAGAACCAGCACAAAAGGCCTCTCTAGCCCGAGCTCTGGACCTGATCACCACCTATATCTCCATATGTGGAGATATAGGCCTGTTAGCTGACATCACAACACTCCATATTTGGGCATGCCTGACACAGATATAGGAATAAAGGGACACAGAGAAGAAATGTCCATATATGGGCATAAAAGGGACACAGACAGACACAGACGGGTGGAATGGGTACTCTGACACGGGTACAACGGGTATTGCATAGGCGGTTGAGGCATGGATCTCCAACTTCCATCGTTACCGACTCGGTAACTATTTACAGTCCTCCAAGATGACTCTTGCTGGCCCAAGGCACCCTGGGCAAGACCTACGCTGTAAAAGACATATCATTTGTTTGGGGCGGAAGTTGCGGGATTTTAGCGGAAGTATATCGCCCAAGGAAATGACGTTGACGCTTTTAACAAATCAGTCGGGGAAAATATCGTATCCGGGGTAAATACGTCCGACGGATGTTCCGGAAGGATACGTCCGCCGATGGCTTCTCTGCTCTCTGCTCAGCTTGTGACGACCAGGCTTTTCTTTTCGCAGATAAGTAAGCCTGGGGCCGAGACTAGGCCCAAGTGTCCCTTCTGCAAACGGGCAAGAAAACCTTGCGTTGTCGCCTCGATGTTGAGCTTCCTCTCTCAAATGGGATTTAGACATGAGATTCTCCATGAAAGCAGTGGTCGTCGTTGCTTTGTTTTGCCGTTGATGGTAGAGAGAGAGATGAAAAATTGAGGGCAGAGAATGTAAGGTTGACGCACGTACAGTACACTACACTCACTGCAATATTTGCCATTTAAAAACGATGAAATCTCTCTTTTTGGATATACAGTATATTGGTCTACTGCCACATCAGAGGTGCTGAGGTGTGACTTGCTGCTGCGCTGGCCTTCTCTCTCTCTCTCTCCATCCACGGAGGAGCGAGAAAGCAGCTGAGAGAAAATAATGCTGAATCAATAGAAAGCAATAATATCCACACACTGCAGAATATCAGCCTGACTTGAGAGAGAGAGAGAGAGAGAGAGAGAGAGAGAGAGAGAGAGAGAGAGACACAAAGAATAAGAGTCTGGAGGTAAGAGTATAATAAGGGAAAGACGGAGGAGTTGAGAGGGAGAGAGACTGGGGAGTAAGCGAAAGGGTAGGGGGGCCGGCATGGGAGAGAGAAGGTGAGGTCTACACGAGGGAGGGGTTGAGAGAGAGAGAGAGAGAGAGAGAGCGAGCGCAGCTGAGCTGTAGCCAAGCAGGTTTCCATTCGGGAGGGGAATATAATTTTAGCTGAGCCTCCATGTTTAGGGTCTGCTCGGAGGGCAATTAGCTTCATTGTATTAACTCAGCAAACACGGCCATTCTCTCTCTCTCTCTCTCTCTCTCTCTCTCTCCGCGTGATGAATGAGGTTTGTTTGTGGGCCCGCTGAAGTGTGCGTTTGTTCCCCCCAGAGGCGGGTCTTTGTGCCCCCCCCCCTTTTAATCATTAGTCACAACGTGCCACAAAAATATAATTCACAGAGAAAAGGAATGTGTGCAAAGGTTGTGCAAAGTGGAACAAGTGCCGCCGTTTCCCCCCCCCCCCCCCCCCGCCTCTCAAAAGGGTCACTTCTGATTTGCCCCCCCCCCCCCCCCAGCAGGCCCGACTTATCCCATTTTGAGCGAGAACCCCTTTTTGGTGTCAGCACTATGTTATAGCTTTAGCTATTGAAAAATAGCAGATCTACAAGCTCGTAGCGCGCCACCGAGTGGCGCGCTACGAGCTTGTAGGTCTGCTATTTTTGAAAAGTCGAAGAACGACTGACATATAGAAACGTAGCTTTTTCAAGAAAACTGTCAGGATGTATAGAAGACTTTTTTTAGAATCTGATCTCAGGTCAGAATGGGTAAACTGTCAGGATGTAGAAGATTTTTTTTAGAATCTGATCTCAGGTCAGAATGGGTAAACTGTCAGGATGTAGAAGACATTTTTTAGAATCTGATCTCAGGTCAGAATGGGTTAAGGGGGGGAAGAGAGTCTCCGGCTGGCAGCGGGGTTTTGGGGACGGGGAAACAATATTTTTAGGTTACACATAATTGCTCTTGGATGAAGTGGACATTCTTGGCTCTCCCCCCACTTTGATTTGGAGCCCTCATTTTGAATTATACGCATCATCCTTCTAAACTGCCCCTAATGGTAAAATCATCTGGAATGGTTGCCTAGGAGATTGTTATTGTGAGAGATAGATAGATAGAGCCAGGGCCATAATCACTGTATTTATGCTCTCTCTCTCTCTCTGTGAACGAGACAACCAGCAGTCGCTCGCTCGCTCGCTCGGCCGTACGCGCCACGGTTTCAGATTGAATGGGAGGTAACCTCGGTTCATTGTCAATTTTCAAAGTTAGTGGTTTTAAGTTGCAAGACATCCTCCCCCCCCCCCCCCCCCAACAATCACCCCCTGTCCCGCGTCCCTCTCCCTCACTCAGCCGTT
>NC_137875.1:37941766-38014266 GCF_963924005.1 Protomyctophum bolini
CAGCAGACAGCATGGTTAGCACCCCATAGCATAGCAGCAGACAGCATGGTTAGCACCCCATAGCATAGCAGCAGACAGCATGGGCACAAACAATCAATGAAAATCCATTCAGCAAAAAATTACAATTAAATTCTGACCTTTGATGTCTTCAAACACGTAGTAATCCATAATCAAGGGGCGAACGCTGTTGTTGAGTTGCCCAGTTTAAAGCTGAAGTCCTCAGGATACAACTGTTGGAGGCCTACAGTATAGGCTAGCTCCTCTAGGGACTGTTGTAGGCCTACAGTAGGCTAGCTCCTCTAGGGACTGCATGCTGACTTCCTTTCTTTACAAACACTTTGCAATAGACGTTTGGCATATTGTGAGGCTAACATTTAGGATACTCTCAGAGAGGCTTCTCATTAATATTTAATCATAAACAAAGATGCTAGTTTCTGGGGTGAAGAAAACAAATCTGCCACATTCTAGAAAAAACAAGCACATGATGTCAGGCCTCAGGCAGGCATGACCAATCAATCTATGCAGGTACAGATGGACAAACCAGGCATTGCCAGTGGCTACAGATCCAAATAGGACAATTCATAATAATAATAATAATAATAATACACCCCACTGCCATATTTTGCTAAATTGAATGCAATGATTGCATTCACATTATGTTATGCAATGACTCTACTGTCATCACAATGTTTTGTCGGGGCAACATGATTCGGTTAACTTCATTCAATTTACTATTAAATGTTTCAAATAAATTATGGCAACATGATTCAGTCATCCTGCTACCCTAATAGACAGGGGGTACATGAGCACATGGCCGTTCATTCGTGCTCTATCTCCGACCAAACCACACTTCCACCACACATCTCTCTATGCAAAATAAAACCTGCACACTCCCACAAAACATATAGACTACATTGCATTCGCCAAAAATGTCTTATTTACTGTTTAAATATTACTTTTCTGACCTAATAGACAGGGGGTACATGAGCACATGGCCGTTCATTCGTGCTCTATCTCCGACCAAACCACACTTCCACCACACATCTCTCTACGCAAAATAAAACCTACACACTCCCACAAATGTGGAAATGTTAATTGCGGAAATTGTGGAATTGCGGAAATTTGCGGAAATCGTAATTGCGGAAATTGCGGAAATTGCGGAAATTGCAATGCCATGGACCAATGAACCATGTAAATACAACAAATTGAGCAGGGCACTGCAGGGAGTTGCACCCCATTCCGGTAAACCAGAAGTACGACACCAGTGCCTTAGTTTTTGTGTTGTCATTTACAGGTCCTTTCGTTGAAATGTAAATTTTACATTTCAACAGTGTGTGTGTGTGTGCACGCTTCGATAACCAGTGTTGGACCTGTAAGGGTCCATTTGGTTTGGCTATAACCCATCGTTTTTGTCATTTCGTCATTTTGCTGCAGCTGCCCGTCGCACAACAGAAATGTTAATTACGTTTTATTTTATTTTATTGATATTTAATGTTTCGTGGTTACTACGAGTCGAGTCACTGCCAGCTGAGCTTATGTCAACGAGGAATCTCAGGAACGCAATGTGTTGACAGCTGGGCGTGATGCATATTAGCAGCAACATTGCTTTCATACTTTCTAATTTCTACTTTCATTGCTTTTGCGGCCACATTAATTCCATTTTCTCCAGAAACTGGCTGTATCAAATATGAATGGACATAATTAACGACGCACAGCCACCCCCCTGACAGAAAAGCCAGGATCCATCCATCCATCCATCTTCAACCGCTTATCCGTAGTCGGGTCGCGGGGGCAACAGCTCCACCAGAGAGCTCCAGACTTCCCTCTCCAGAGCAACATTAGTGACTTCCTCCTGGGGGATTCCGAGGCCAGTGAGTCGATGTGTTTCCTCCAACTCATTCCCTACCCGGTTCCCTACCCTACCACCGGTTTCCTGCTGAGAACCATGGCCTCAGAAAGGCCGGGATGATTGGTTTATTTTTCAAACACAGTTCTTATATGAAGCGACCTAAAATCCCCTTCAATGCAAATAAAAAAATACATGAACCTGTGTACTGGCGCCCTCTACTGAAAGTGACGTCAGACTTTGGTGCTCTATATAAACCAAAATAAAAAGAGAAACATAAATTGAAACATCAGCAACAACAGCACATCTCTTATGTGGGCGGCTGTACGTGGCTCAGGGGTAGATAGAGCAGCAGCTGGTGGAACAGCAGGATGGTAAAACCGTGAGGTTCCCAGTTCAGAGTCAGTGTCGAAGTGCCCTTGAGCAAGACTCTGATATAGCAATACAATCAACTTTTCTTTAATAGGATTATTTTAACCACTGCATCATGAAATGTTTTTTAAAGCGTGAAAACGTATATGCAAATGGAGGAGGAAAAGGGCAGAGGAGATGAGATCACTCTACCAAACTGATCAGTTTCACACGTGTGTGTGTGAAGGACATGGCATGTAAGGACTAGCCTGGCTAATAAGCCAGACTCAAATCACGCCGCAGGCAATTCTTTTTTTTGCCAACGGCTGATTGGGTCTGGCTTATAAACCAGGCTATGTAAGGACAGCATTATATGGCATGCAGATTAAAGTATACACAATATAAGGTAAAGGTTAAAACATAGTAAAAGTAGAAATGTATCCCAGAAATGGCTTGACATCAAATTCAACTCATTAAGGCCATGAGTAGCCATAGTATTAAGTGTGAAAATATAATTAGCTTCACGTTGAAGTAGAAGCCGATTGTGTTCGCCACCACTCTGCTTGTTTTTCCAATATAAGCAAGCCGGCCCACATACAGGGGCACTTGATGAGGTTAAACAACAAAAGTAGTAGCTATTTCTTTGCCAATATGAGGATGTGTGAAGCACTTCATTTTTTGGTGTAGCTGCAATGAGCACAATTAATTAGGGCATTGTAGTTGCCAGGAGGAATGTGTGAAAGGATGGCGGTATGGGCGTAGACGGAGTGTAAGACAAGTTTGTCTCTCAAATTAGGAGAACGCCGGAACACAATGGAGTAAAGTATTCCTATCCTGGGCAGCGGTGGCCGAACGGTTTGCGGAGCGGTCTTGATACCGGAAGGTCGCCAGGTCGAATCCCCGGACCGGCACGTTAAAATGACCACCGCTGAAGTGCCCTTGAGCAAGGCATTGAACCCCTATACCATGAAATGTTCTATGAGCAGGGTGTGGCTGTAAACAAGCATCTCGAGCTTAGTCTACTTCCCTGGGTAAACAAAGAACTTTGCTTTGCTTATCTGTGGGCTTTCTGAATAAATCTGTCTGTAGAGAAGCACCCTTTTTGTGATGTAGGTAAAAAATGTCAGTCCTTTGAAGCAGGATTCAAATCCTGCTTCAAGTGCCACCTGTATGTAGTAGAAGTGCCACCACTTCTACTACATACATATATACTGTAGTGTACAGAGTGTACATTGTTACATGGCTGTGGCACATTGCACACCCTTCCTTTAAAGGACACGTACACGCTTTTATGTCAGGAATGGGTCCAGCAGACCAGCACAGAACAGCTGCTTTGAACAGACGCTCCCTTCAAACGTCCTTTTAAATATTTCAGATAAGCATACACGGTTCTGATAGAGAGAACAGAGAGAAAGCCGGGCCGGGGCGGGTTCTTGTGGATATTCCCCGGGTCGGTTGTAACCTTATACACTGAATCAAAGTAAACATGAGACAGGCTTTGAACTTCACAAGGCTCTGGGCCGACCATCGGGACGACCTTGAGGAGCAGGCCCTATATATTCTTATTGAATATGCAACGGAGACAGCTGCTCTTTATATAGGCCAATCAATGTTTGTCCTTTTTTTATTTTTTCGCCGCGAGGCAGATCGTTTCTCTCCGCGGCCCGCCAGTGATGAGAAAACGCTCCGCTAAGTAGAGCCGACAGGTCAGAGTCAAGCAAAGGGTCAAAAAGATTGAACCTGTTTACGATCGATTACACAAATGCATTCTAAACCTAGCCTGGTTTCCAGAAACACTTGTTCTCGCGCTTATAACGGCCACCCAAATTGATATGTATTTGTCCGCGGACCCCCATCTGAAAAACTGAAAAAAACTAAACATTTAAAATGACACAGACGCTTTCCCAGATTTAATAGGTTAATTAACCCATTCTGAGCGCAAACCCCTTTTGGTGTTAGCATTATGTCATGCCTTATAGCTATTGAAAAATAGCAGATCTACAAGCTCATAGCGCGCCACCGAGTGGCACGCTACGAGCTTGTAGGTCTGCTATTTTTGAAAAATCGAAGAAACACTGACATAGAAACATAGCTTTTTCAGAAAACTGTCAGGATGTAGAAGACATTTTTTTAATCTGATCTCAGGTCAGAATGGGCTAAGGCCATGCTAAGAATGGCACTAGGCTATAGATGTCACATGGACGGACCGCATCAGAAATGTGGACCTCTATGGGGACCTGCCACGGGTCACGGACAAAGTCAGAGAGAGAAGGATGAGGCTGGCAGGGCAGTACTGCATCTGGCACCCAGAACTAGAGGCAAGTAAATTGACCCTATGGGAGCCAACCCTGGGCAAAGCCAGGAGGGGAAAGAATCGTACCACCTATGTAGACGTGCTGCCTGCGGCGCGACAGCTTGGCTGACAACACTGCAGAGCTCAAGACCCTGACGTTTGATTATAGGAATTTGTGGAGGGCAGCGATCCAGGAACCCCCGAGTTGGTGTTGGCTATAGACGTCATTCTCGTAGCAACTATAGTCTGAATCTGTGTCTAAGGACAGTATGAGGACACATTCCAAGGTGGTTGATGGAATGCTAATTATTTCTTTCACACCCAAAACGTGTGCCATAATAATAACAGAGAATAGCAGAGATGAGATAATTACTGACTCCTAATGAGCCGAGTCATGATCTATATACTTTTAGTATCGAGGGAAAGGAAACCCACACTTTGGCGACAACCTCCAGATTGTAAGTGGTGCTCTCATCATAATAAACACATCTTTTGCGCATCTCTACCTAAAAGGCAGTCTTGGGATTTGTCATCCGCAGCATTTCTTTTTACGTTAAATCAATATTGTACTGCTTGGATGACCCTCTCCATCTCTCTTTCAATAAAACTCTCTCTCTCTCTCTCTCTCTCTCTGTCCCCCCCCCCCCCCCCCCCCCCCCCCCCAACACCACCCATTTAGCTGCCCCCCTTGACTCATATGGCTTACAGAAGACATTCGTTCTAACCTTTACCTTAGCTTTAACGAGGCCCCTATGGACCTTAATGTGAAGAGCACGAGGGGCCCCATACCCTGCCTCCAGAACACTGGACCTACATGTAAGAATATAGAACATGTATGTGTTTTACTGACATAGTGGTGTAGGGTACGTGGCAACATGCTGACAGAATGAGCTCAGGACTAGAAAAGGTGTGTGTGAAAGGTGGAAGATCACTTTCAGGAAGCACCGTTGCTTGTTTAAGGTCACTTGACATGCATTTTGGGAACAATAGAAAATGTCTGGTGAGGCCAGGAAGGCATACAGTTTTTGACCGCTTTATACTCACTTATTATTTCATGTTTTGTTTGGAGATATATTTGGAGATAATAAGAGTCTTCAGTTGAACTACAAAACCTTTTTTCTGTTGGATGGAGTACGAGTCAAAACACCCCAGGGCCCTCACCATGTGGAGTTAGAGGTTTGGATGTCGAATGCCTCTACATCTAAAAAAAAAAAAAAAAACGATATTCAATCAGGCATACAGTTTTTGACCACTTATTATTTCATGTTTTGTTTGGAGATATATTTGGAGATAATAAAGAGTCTTCAGTTGAACTACAAAACCTTTTTTCTGTTGGATGGAGTACGAGTCAAAACACCCCAAGGCCCTCACCATGTGGAGTTAGACGTTTGGATGTCGAATGCCTCTACATCTAAAAACAAAAAAAACATATTCAATCAGAAAAGCTCTAAGGTACATATTAATGACATAGTCAAATGTTGAAAATGATCGACTTGTATAAAAACCCTTGCAAAACCTGGTCAGTTATGACCTGGCTGTGAGAGTGAGCTTATAGTCCTGACCTTCATATAGCTGAGTGGGGTACAGAGGTCATATAGTCTGACCTTCATAGCTGAGTGGGGTACAGTCAGAGGTCATCTGGAAGTGGGAAGGTCGCCGGGTTCGACCGCAGACTCGTCCAGTATGCGGTGTCAAAGTGTCACTTAATTAACAGCTCCACCGCGCGTTCATCAAAGCCACCTGAGCAACCATCACCTGGGTGAAGCAGTGTTGATTTTGTCGACTAAAACCAAGACGAAAAATGTTCGTCGACTACCTTTTTCCACTGACGAAAACTAAATGGAAACTAAATGAAAACGAAGCTACGATGACTAAAACTATAAGACTAAATATACTGACAATTTCATCAACAAATAAAAAACTATAGACTAAAATGTTAGGAAGGGACTACAGTGGACAAGAGATCTAGTATAAGTCATTTTACACTTGGTTGCATGCTGAAAATAGCCGATGTACAAGCTGGCGTTGTGAGCTTGTAGATCTGCTATTTTCAGTAAATGTAAAAATCAGTCATTACGACGGCATCAAGGCCCGCCAAAATACAGTTTAGTCAACTAAATCAACCTCTGGATTTAGTCGACTAAATCTTATGACTAACACTAAAGCATTCCGGGTGACTGAAATGTGACTAAAACTAAACTATTCAAGAGACTATGACTAAAACTTTGACGCCAAAAACAACACTGGGGTGAAGGCGTAAAAGCACGTTCTCTCCACCCGGGGACCAGAAAAATACAGCATTAACTTTATCTGCAGCCTGTGTAAAAAAGAAAAGTATATATATATCAGAATAGCTCTTTAATTGTCAGTCTTTTGGCAGAGTAATGATCCATGCAGCTAAGATATAAAAAGTTTGGCGAGATTGCTGTGTTTTGCTGATCAAAATGCAAAAGGCGTCGGAGCCTGACTGAAGAGCTTTATACTTAACCCATGTTGGACGGGAACCCCTTTTGGTGTTTATACTTTAAGCTATTGAAAAATAGCAGATCTACAAGCTCGTAGCGCGGCACTCGGTGCCGCGCTACGAGCTACGAGCTTGTAGATCTGCTATTTGACTGACGAAAAATCATGAAAATGTGGCGCAAATCTTTGAATATATATTCTTTCAGAGTGAACGCTTTTAACTCAAATCTTTGCTTCTGGGGGGGGGGGGGGGGGGTCACTGCCTGGAACAACATATTTTCAGATGGGGGGTCGGCGGCCAATTACATAATGATTTTTGGGGTCCTTGACATGAAATATTGAGCACAACTGATATAGAAACATATACAGTAGGTACTTCAGAAAACTGTCATGATTTAGATCAGGCCTAAACGGGTTAAAAGCCTGCACATTGTGTCAGTTCTGCATTATTATCACATCCTTACTACTGCTGCTGCAATAGTTGCATCTTCTGAGAGTCAAAGATCTTTGAAGATTTGACTGATGAAAAACACTTTGAACAAATTCCCCATTCTACGGCTCCTTGCATTATACTACACACTGCTGCTGCACCTATTCCTCAACTCAGAGAGGAACGGAGTTATCCCATTCTGACCTGAGATCAGATTCATACGAGGTTTCCACGGGACACACACTGGTCTGATGAACCCATTCTGACCTGAGATCAGATTCTAAAAATGTCAGTCGTTCTTCGAATTTTTCAAAAATAGCAGACCTTCAAGCTCGTAGCGCGCCACTCGGTGGCGCGATATGAGCTTGTAGATCTGCTATTTTTCAATAGCTAAAGCATAACATGATGCCAACACCAAAATGGGTGCCCGGTCAGAATGGGTTATAATACGCATGTATAGCTATAATAGTTCTATGAATTCTGGATTACTGCCAGGGGCTTTTTTAGAACAGGATGCTTCCAAGTTCCAACAACTAACGCAAAGAACTCTGGTGGTGGTCATCCGACCTGAACTCAGTCTACTATTCCATTCCAACGCCTCGGGCGTTGTGCGCTTGTAGATAAAGCTATTTTCCACAATACTTCTCAGTGAAAAAAAAATGATGCCTCAACTCCTACAATTCAAAGCGTTTGTCAGAGCGGGCACCAGTTCAAAAAGGATTATTTTTTGGGGGGGGTGAAAGCTTGGGATCCTTTGATCTAAGCACAACAGGGCGAATTCTCCTCAAGGGCCATCGAGGCAATGCTGCACATCCTGACCCTGAGAACAGCATGATTGAATGAAAGTGTGTGTGTGTGTGTGTGTGTGTGTGTGTGTGCGCGCGCGCGTGAGTGTCCTTCCAACCAGACTCAATATCTCTCTGTGGTAGCCTAACACATTTCCTCCTCATTGTCTGCACCATGACCACACACTCCAGTTACACTTACAGAAACACTGTCACATATTCTTAATGGCTGCTATGTATATAAGGGAATGTATACATTGCTATAGGCACGATTAGCTAAGGACATAAGTTCATATAATGTTTCATCATCTGCCAAAATGTGTAAGCACTCACGTGTTTCAACTGCCATGTTCATGCACAGTAATGGAAATGATGCCTTTTCAGATGTCACAGCTAATACACCAGATATTGTTGTTGTTGATGAGGACAGTATAAGTGGCCATTTTGGAAGTGGCATGTACATTTGACCACAGTCTGGAAGAGGCATTCCTTACCAAGGTGCTTAAGTATACCAGCGTCTTAAGGATGCTATTATACAGCTTGGCTATACAAATGTAAACTACTTGTGTTCATATTTGGAAGCCTCGGTAATGTCCATAAATCAGTCGTGAGGGGCCTGCAGATTGCAGGCATGCGCAAGCCAAGAGCTATAAGGCATCGGCATAATTCTGTCCAGTGTCTGCACTAATTGGCAGTCGCCATATATGGAGAAGGCGATGCTTTCTGTACCCGTGATCTGTACCTGAAGCACTTGTTGTAGAGTTTTCCAAGTTTGCGCATCCACTACTGTTTGTGTTCAAGAATTTCTTGTTAAATGTTAATGCAAATAAAGATGTTAAATTTCTGTGTGTGACAGAGGAAGTGAGAGAGAGAGAGAGAGAGAGAGAGAGAGAGAGAGAGAGAGAGAGAGAGAGAGAGAGAGAGAGTATAGCCTGCTTAGATCGCCTATTTTTGGCACGCAACTATAAGGCATAAGTAACCTGGCGTTGACGCCAAAGAAGATCTTAATTCTCCTCAGTAATTAGTCCCTCTGGGTCCCTCTTGCACTCAAGAGTTGACGGGCAAAATAACTTGAATAAAAAAATACAAGAAGAAAAAGCTAAACTTGTGTTGGAGAAGAGGAAAAAAAGGAAAAGAAGAAAAATAGATTATAAATTTCTGCCAGGATGAACTTGAGGCAATGCTGTGGAAAGCAGTCAATGTTATTGCATGCAGAAGTACCAAGTCTACTAGTACCAAACCTAGTGTATTCTACAGCTGCATATGGGTAGAGATATAGATACTGTAGATGACATTCATGCATATATATCACCACATTCATTCATATTTTTTATCACGACATTCATGCATATTTCTTTAGTGTTTGTGTGTGCGTGCGTGTGTGAATGGGTGAATGTAATGTACAATCTATGTAAAGGTGTGTGTCTGTGAATGGGTGAATGTAATGTACAATCTACAGTATGTAAAGGTGTGTGTGTGTGTGTGTGTGTGTGTGTGTGTGTGTGTGTGTGTGTGTGTGTGTGTGTGTGTGTGTGTGTGTGAATGGGTGAATGTAATGCACAATCTAAGTAAAGGTGTGTGTCTGTGAATGGGTGAATTGCTATACAAATGAATTTGTATAGCACATTTCAACCACAAGGCAATTCAATGTGCATTACACAGAACAAGCTGAATTAACACAATATGACATGACATTAGGGGTTACACAACGGCATTCTGACGCATCGTCATTGTGACAGGCCCATTACTTATCCTGGTTAATAAGACAGACTTAATCCGCTGGCAGGCAATTTCTTTTGCCAACAGCTGATTCTGTCTGGTGAGGGCCGTGCAGAGACAACTGGGGGGGCAGGGGCTCAAACTCCAGAAGAGGGCACATGTGTGTGGGGGTGGTCTTTTTGTGGAGTCCTTCCCTTGTGCCATTTCATGTCATTGGACAGTAAAATAAGCAATATATTAGTCTAAAACTAAAACTGACTGATGGCAGATTAAAAGATAATTCATTATGATAGTGGAATTCATCATTACTTGTCAAATGTTCGTCTTGAAGGGCCAATGGCACTTAATGGCCCCCCACACAAGCCATTATTGGCCCCTCACACCACATGTCCTTATGTGCCCATTCCCAAAAAAGAAAAAAAGAAAGGGCACTTTCTGCAAAAGGGCTGGTGCTCAAGCCCCCCTAGCCCCCCCCTCTGCACGTGCCTGGCTACCCATTCCTTAGAAATGGAGGACCATTTACAAAAGGGACACAAACAAGCTTTCCAACGGTATTAAAGGTTATTTATGAGAAGCATTGTTAGAGATATAACGGACACATATTCTACCAAACATATTTCTAAACTTTTATCCTGGATTAAAATGAATTAATGATCAACATATTTTGTTTGTGTCAGCAGTTCACCACAAAGTGCAACTAAAGGGTCTGCCCGCCTGAATGAGTCCTCATGTGTGTTTTAAGCTCACCTCTTTGGCTGAAGCCTTTACCTCAAACTGTACAAGTGAAGGGTTTTTCCCCTGTATGAATCCTCATGTGTGTTTTTAGATTACCTTTGTTAGCACAGCCTTTACCACAAACTGTACAAATAAAGGGTTTTTCCCCTGTATGAGTCCTCATGTGAGTTTTTAGCTCACCACTTTGGCTGCAGCCTTTACCACAAACTGTACAAGTGAAGGGTTTTTCCCCTGTATGAATCCTCATGTGTGTTTTTAGATTAGCTTTGTTAACACAACCTTTACCACAAACTGTACAAATAAAGGGTTTTTCCCCTGTATGAGTCCTCATATGAGTTTTTAGTTCACCACTTTGAGAACAGCCTTTACCACAAACTATACAAGTGAAGGCCTTTATCTCAGCATGAGACCTCATGTGACTGTTCAGATTACTTTTTTCACTACAGAATTTCCCACAAATTGTACAAGTAAAAGGTTTTTCCCCTGTATGAGTTCTCATGTGTTTCGCTAGATAATCTTTCCGAGCAAATGTATGTTCACAAACTGTACAAGAATATGGCTTTTCTCCTGTATGAATTCTCATGTGTGAATTTAAATGACCCTTGTTACTACATCCTTTGCCACAAACCATACAAATGAAGGGCCTTTCCCCTGTATGGGTCCTCATGTGTGAAGCTAGGTGATTCTTTGCACCACATGCTTTGCCACAAATGTCACAAATAAAGGGCTTTACACCCGAATGCATTTGCATGTGTTTTCGCACTGTACCCTTGTCACTAAAGCATTTGCCACAAACTGTACAAGTAAAGGGTTTTTCCCCTGTATGAGAAGTCATGTGTCTTAACGCATTGCTACGGAAACCAAACCCTTTGCCACAAACTGGACAAGTAAAGGGCTTTTCGCTCTTATGAGTCACCATGTGTTGCTTTAGCACACCCCGTGTTTTAAAGCCTTTGCCACAATCTGCACAATCAAACTGTCTTCGTCCTTCCACATGTGTCTCGTTTGAATCGGGTTCGTTTAAAGACGACAGGCCTTCCCAGGTCTCGGCCCAATCCTCATCACTGTTTGTGTCTGACGCTTTAGTGTCGGATTCAGACCAGAGTGAGGAGACGAACTGGTCGTCACTGGTTGGTTGTGAAGTTCCACAGTCCTCCACATCAGCCAGTGTTGTCATGTGTTCAGCTGAGGTACTGGTTACAGGCGGGTTTTCATCATCTTCACTCTTCACTGTGAACTGTGGAGACTCTGCTGGCTCATCCTGGACCAGACTGGGGCTCCGCTCCTGCTGCTCAGGGGAAAACTCCTCTTTACACACAATGACGCGCAGGAAGTCTAGGAGAGATGAAATCGAAGAAACCAATGATTCTCAAGCATAAACACTTCCAGTTTTGGCTTTTTCATGCTTTTTTTTTAGCTCCGACATAGTCGTTTGCCAAGATATTCCTCCCCACACACATTTGTATGTCACTACTGTTGTATCCTACTGACTCACCTGCCCGTGATAAGCCCCCACCAGGAGGTCGTATAGCCTCCATCCTACTGCTCCCCCCCCCCCCCCCCCCAGCCCATAGGACTACGTGCAGTGACAAATCCTCCTCGGCATGCATCCATTATTTTAACCCATTCACTGCCCTTTGACGACAGTTTTTATTGATTCCGTTTGAGATCGCTCTTCACCACTGTCTGTTTAGCTCTCTGTTGCTATAGGCAACACTCGGCTAGGCTATGGTCCGTCAGTAAAAAGCTTCCCCGCTCATCCACTGCCATGCTAACTGAAACTTACCCTTTTATCTGTGATTATTTTCCCAGATTGAGGTTTTTCATCAACACGGCGATGTTCACGGCTCATAACTAAAGCATCGCTGGCTCACGGTTACAATATCGACGTTTCAGGTGACTTATAGATTGCGGCTAAAAAATTTGCCTAGACGATTTTACTTTAAATATTGATGTTAATATTGACTCCAGATAGTGTGCATGTAGGTTTGTGAGGTTCTACTCTGTACAGATAGTGTTCAGGACATAGACACTAAACAGGTACAGATCCCAGCACACTCTGACACCACTATTAAACAGCAAACATGCAGGTAGGCCCGCAACATGGTCGAAAATAGCCAACCTACAAGATCGGCTATTTTATTCTATGTATGGAATGAAAGTGTGAAATGTTTTTTAGCCTACCTAGAGTGTGCAATAACATCACTTTCCCCCAGACAGTGGTGTGTTCTAAATGTCTTCTGTATTCCCGCCCACACCCGCGGCGTACGTGGTCACCACACAATTCAATTCAAAGGAGCTTCATTGGCACGAGAAGACATACGTTTACATTGCCAAAGCAAGTGTCAGAATATAATAAAAACTGTTGAAAATGGGTAAAGTAGGCTATATACAGTTGAAGGGGTACAGCATTTCGTAAACATAGCTATGTCACATTGCGTAATTGTATACACTGGGCAGCACAGCCGAGTCTGTGGCTTTCTTCAGCCATGGAAGATGGCCAATGCAACAGTGCTTATTCTGCTTGCATGTTCAGCTGCACTGCTCCTCCCACAAATGCACGTTTCTTAGAAATGGAGGACCATTTTTAAAAAGGGACACAAACAAGCTTTCCAACGGTATTAAAGGTTATTTATAAGAAGCATTGTTACAGATATAACGGACACATATTCTACCAAACATATTTCTGAACTTTTATCCTGGATTAAAATCAATGATCACCTATGTTGTTTGTGCGATATCACGTGTCAACTTAGAAAACACAAGTTACTGTCAGCAGTTCAATCATTCGTTTTTTGTTTTATTTTATGTTTGACCAAAGCATTCACCACAAAGTGCAACTAAAGGGTCTTCCCGCCTGAATGAGTCCTCATGTGTGTTTTAAGCTCACCTCTTTGGCTGCAGCCTTTACCTCAAACTGTACAAGTGAAGGGTTTTTCCCCTGTATGAATCCTCATGTGTGTTTTTAGATTACCTTCGTCAGCACAGCCTTTACCACAAACTGTACAAATAAAGGGTTTTTCCCCTGTATGAGTCCTCATGTGACTGTTCAGATTACTTTTTCCACTACAGAATTTCCCACAAATTGTACAAGTAAAGGGTTTTTCCCCTGTATGAGTCCTCATGTGTTTCGCTAGATAATCTTTCCGAGCAAATGTATGTTCACAAACTGTACAAGAATATGGCTTTTCTCCCGTATGAATTCTGTGTGAATTTAGATGGCCCTTGTTACTACATCCTTTACCACAAACCATACAAATAAAGGGTTTTCCCCCTGTATGAGTCCTCATATGAGTTTTTAGCTCACCACTTTGGCTGCAGCCTTTACCACAAACTGTACAAGTGAAGGGCTTTCCCCCTGTATGAATCCTCATGTGTGTTTTTAGATTAGCTTTGTTAACACAGCCTTTACCACAAACTGTACAAATAAAGGGTTTTTCCCCTGTATGAGTCCTCATGTGTTTCGCTAGATAATCTTTTCGAGCAAATGTATGTTCACAAACTGTACAAGAATATGGCTTTTCTCCTGTGTGAATTCTCATGTGTGAATTTAGATGGCCCTTGTTACTACATCCTTTGCCACAAACCATACAAATGAAGGGTCTTTCCCCTGTATGAGTCCTCAGATGAGTTTTTAGCTCACCACTTTGGCTGCAGCCTTTACCACAAACTGTACAAGTGAAGGGCTTTCCCCCTGTATGAATCCTCATGTGTGTTTTTAGATTAGCTTTGTTAACACAGCCTTTACCACAAACTGTACAAATAAAGGGTTTTTCCCCTGTATGAGTCCTCATGTGAATTTTCAGATTACTTTTTTCACGACAGAATTTCCGACAAATTGTACAAGTAAAGGGCTTTTCCCCTGTATGAGTCCTCATGTGTTTCGCTAGATAATCTTTCCGAGCAAATGTATGTTCACAAACTGTACAAGAATATGGCTTTTCTCCTGTGTGAATTCTCATGTGTGAATTCAGATGGCCCTTGTTACTACATCCTTTGCCACAAACCATACAAATGAAGGGTCTTTCCCCTGTATGAGTCCTCATATGAATTTTTAGCTCACCACTTTGGCTGCAGCCTTTACCACAAACTGTACAAGTGAAGGGTTTTTCCCCTGTATGAATCCTCATGTGAATGTTCAGATTACTTTTTTGACTACAGAATTTCCCACAAATTGTACAAGTAAACAGTTTTTCCCCTGTATGAGAAGTCATGTGTCTTAACACATTGCTACGGAAACCAAATCCTTTGCCACAAACTGGACAAGTAAAGGGCTTTTCGCTCTTATGAGTCGCCGTGTGTTGCTTTAGCACACCCTGTGTATTAAAGCCTTTGCCACAATCTGCACAATCAAACTGTCTTCGTCCTTCCACATGTGTCTCGTTTTTTGAGTCCGGTTCGTTTAAAGACGACGGGCCTTCCAAGGTCTCGGCCCAATCCTCATCACTGTTTGTGTCTGACGCTTCGGTGTCGGATTCAGAACAGTATGAGGAGACGAACTGGTCATTAGTGGTTGGTTGTGAAGTTCCACAGTCCTCCACATCAGCCAGTGTTGTCATGTGTTCAGCTGGGGTACTGGTTACAGGCAGGTTTTCATCATGTTCACTCTTCACTGTGAACTGTGGAGACTCTGGCTCATCCTGGACCAGACTGGGGCTGCTCTGCTGTTCAGGGGAAAACTCCTCTTTACACACAATGACCCGCAGGAAGTCTAGGAGAGATGAAATCGAAGGAAAGCAGTGATTCTCAACAGTAAACACTTCCAATTTTGGCTTTTTAACCACCTTTTCTCTCCAATATAGTTGTTTTGCCAATTGATTCTTCCAACACACGCATGTGTGTTGTCACTGCTGTTGTATCCTACTGACTCACCTGCCAGTCAGGAGGCCCCACCTAGTGCTGCACGATTTTTGCTCAAATGCGAATCTCGATTTTCCTCCACAATAATTGACATCACGTCAAGAGTAACATAGCTCTAAATGCAACGCATTAGAGCTATGGACCAGAGCTATATCTGTTCCCAAACTCTGTTGGCCGTGCACCCCCTCCAACGTCCTGACCTAGCTGACGCACCCCCCAACGCCCCCAGAATTGTTATTTGGCCCAAAATGGCCAAAGAATTTCCGGGGGTCCCTAAAAACAGATTTTGTTGTGTCCCCCATACCGTCAGTAAGGAGGAGGAGGAGGTATTGTGTCACAGTGTACTTGTTATGTATTGTGTACTGCCTGAACTGTAGCATACTTTAATAGTTAGGCTACGAGAGACATCTCGGTGACAGCAAGGTCAGCCTTGCTGCAGTATTTATGTCTGATGTCTTGTTGTCACGTCATTATGATCCAACACTATATAATGTTCCTGTATGAATAATAAACTTTGTGAACCTTTAGCGTGATACTGTCTTGTGTCGCGTTATTGTTCTCCCGGGCCCGCCGCCGCTGTCGTCGTACCAAAGGAATACTTCAACCGGATTATCACACACCACCCAGAACCACACACTACCTGTCTGTCAGAACGACACACCACCCAGCCGGCACACACCACCAGTCTGCCAGAACCACACACCACCCAGCCTGCACACACCACCAGTCTGCCAGAACCACACACCACCCAGCCGGCACACACCACCAGTCTGCCAGAACCACACACCACCCAGCCGGCACACACCACCAGTCTGCCAGAACCACACACCACCCAGCCGGCACACACCACCAGTCTGCCAGAACCACACACCACCCAGCCGGCACACACCACCAGTCTGCCAGAACCACACACCACCCAGCCGGCACACACCACCAGTCTGCCAGAACCACACACCACCCAGCCGGCACACACCACCAGTCTGCCAGAACCACACACCACCCAAACGGCACACACTACCTGTCTGTCAGAACCAGACGAGGGTCCAGTACTTAGAGTTTACAACGGATACATTGATGGATACATTTGTAATGTGGGCTAATATGGGAGCAATAAAGATGGCTGGTGGCCAGTGGCTTTGGATGGCTGAAGGGCGATGGGCTTTTCTTTTCTTTCTTTTTTTGCAGATTTTACCGCCAGACACTACTGAGAATAGTACAAGCATAGTACAAGGCTAGTATAAAGGAATAATGGCAATAGCGGATCTACAAGCTCACAATATGTTGCGATGAGACACATTGTTGTGGCCCGGAGGCTGACAACGTATTAATTGTGACAGGTAAAAAGTAAGCATTTTCGGTGGTGAGGTGACCACCGCTCCGGTGGTGAGGTGACCACCGCTCCGGTGGTGAGGTGACCACCGCTCCGGTGGTGAGGTGACCACCGGAGCTGTAATAACGTGGAGCAGTGGTGAGTAAAAACAGAGCGAAGGGCTGGGGCGGTGGTTTGCTCTTCACCGAGGCTCCGTGACGTCATGTTATACTTCGGTGGTCACCTCACCGCCGATAAATCCAGACTATGAAAAACCCTTAAGTCTCCACATACCTGCATGTGTCTCTGTGGATCTGTAGGAGTACTGAGAGATAAACCTTCTTGATTCTACATTTGTACGAAGTAGCGTCAACATGGACACATCGGCCTCCTCTTCCTGTCCCTCTTTCATCTGTGGAGGTCCTGGTTTCTCCTGGACCAGACTGGAGCTCCTCTCCTCATGATGTGGAGGTCCAGGTTCCTCCTGGACCAGACCGGGACTCCTCTCCTCTTAACACACAGACAGAAGGAGCTGACAAGAGGTAGCACACCAACACTATAGAGCGTCGCAGTCCCTCCCCCTTTCAGAACAACGAGTGGCCCAGGAAATGAATCTCAATGCATTTTGCCCATAGGCTTTTCTTAAAGTATTTATTTAAAGACGGTTATGCTCAAATCATTAGAAAGAAGAAAAGAAAGGCAGGAGACAAGACTATTTGTTTTGTTTTTCTTCTTCCAAAACATTGTGTTCATTGTCATGATTTGTCACGATCCGAGTTGGCTTTGTCCGCGGCGTAACCGTAAGAAAAGCCTATGGAGAAAATGCATTGAGATTCATTTCCTGGGCCACTCGTTGTTCTGAAAGGGGGAGGGACTGCGACGCTCTATTTCCATGTCTGCTTATTATAAGCGGTTTTGTGTTGTTTTTCTGTAATGTCTGCTTGCTTATTATAAGGACTAACAAAATAATACTTTCCGCTTGCTGACCGACTCTATTAAATATGCAGATTTTATTGGCATTTAGTGAAAAAAAAAGAAAAAAAAAGAAGTCAGAATCCGACCGAAAAAGGTCTTTGATCACTAAAATTCTCTTTGGTGAGGACACCTGGTCGCACAAAGTCAAAATAAAGTCTTCTTTCATCTAAAATATCACGACGTGCGCAAATGTTTTGGATTGCGTCATGGCGAGGAGACACACAACACAACACAGCATGGACCTGTTAAACCGGTAAACAGGACTGTCCTGTTTACCGTGTCTGTCATCTGCCCGTGCAAAGCACCACCACAAACAATTCTATTGAATACTAAATCATTTGTAGACAGAATTAAGGAGGTGAAACAGTGCCGGTGTGTCGGTTTTCGTCCACAGAAGGGAGACACGACTGAGTGGATAAATGGACGGTGATGTCAGCCAACATACTCCCTCCCCCACCCACCCACGCTGGAGCCTCTAGGCTTCCAGGCCAAGAGAAAATATACATACAAGACAAAGACTCTAAGACGACATTTCAGGCTCAGCCACATTATCCACATAGTTGTCAGTGCAACATGACGCGCGCGCACGCACACACACACACACACACACACACACACACACGTTGGTGGCTCATATGGCCTAATGCTTTTTGAAACAAATAGCATGAAAGATTGTCGCAGCAATAATCTTTCATGGTTTTACAATCTCTTTTGCCGTTTTCCAAAACTATTTTAAATATCGCTATTGATTCATATTGACTGTGCAGGTACTAGCCTACATATAGCGCACTCATCTGACACCAGTAGCTCGGAGCTACAGAATGAGCGTAGGATTAGGGAGAGGGCACATATGGGGCTAACACCACTGCTGCTACAAACGAAACGACAGCAGACCTAAAATAGCCGACCTACAAAAGATTGGCTATTTTAAATGAGCGGATGTATGTCAGATTGAAGTGTTTGGAATGGTTTTTAGCCTACCTGCAGTCAGTGCAGTGTGCAAGTCCATCACGCTCGCCCGTTTATGGTTTGGACCAGGTCCATAACATAAGACACGCAAGCAATATACTTCCGAGTCAACCTGCGTCGTCGCGTATGTGAAACACATTGTTGACTTTCGCCCCCTAGCGGTGGAAGTGTCACAGATTGATAGATGGGAGTGCTGACATTTCAAGTTCAAGAAATAATAAAAACAAAATAAATTAAAATAAACTCAAGGAGTGAGGACAAACATCAAAACCAGACAGAGACTGCATGTTTATGCATTGCTGAATATTACTACAAGGTATTGCTCTGTGAAGATTTTAAAGTAGACTAATGGACTTGTACATAAATGCTACTTAGGTAGATAAAAGTAGATTTTCTGTACAACGTGCATTATATTGAAATTTAGAGTTGAGTATCAGTACAGTGCAATTGTTTACTGTCATACAGTTATTAATAACAGTGTCTAAATAATAATAATAATAATAATAGCGTTAGTAATAAGAATAAGAATAATAATAAATAAGGTTATAGCTGTGTATGGTTGATAGGCAGCAATCTGCACGAGGTGTAATAATAATAAATGGTCCAACACTGACACCTAGTGGTCCTTTTCAGTCATTTCCAACAAATGGATGCATATTGGATGATTTGAGGCATTTTGTTCCAAAAATGTGTTTGGTCTGGTGAGTGGGAGGCCCGGGTTCAATCCACGCTTTCCGCGCGATGCTACATAATGGTTCACATGATGGTCTGACAGACTGACAGTCATGTTTCAGTGCTAATTATATAAAAATCACACCTGTGTGAACTTAAAGTGAAAATGTTCTGGAAGATTCTTAAAATTAGGAACTAAAGAAGCTGAACATAAAGTATTATCTGGAACAAAATAAGAGTAACACCCAGGGTACGGAAAGTATTAAACAAATGTTGCTGGGAAAGTAGAGATATAGCCAACTATTTTGTTAAAGATAAATATAATTATAATAAAACTATAGACATTGCAAATTAATTAAATTACTTATTTGTGAATGTTGGTGGTAATAATCTAGCTAATGAAATTGCGATAAAAAATACAATAAAAAAATAATATCTCCACTCCATTTTCATCAGGAAGGTTGAGGAAAATTAAATTGGAGATTTAAAAAACATTAATCTCCATTTTCATCAGAGGAAAACAAGAACAAAAAGTCCACTGACTGCATGGGTATTGACACGAGTCATGACACAAGTAAAATAAATAACCTACAAGGTTAAACCATTGACATATATATGTAACCAATCCTTCCAAACAGATATTATTCCAATATATCAAAATGGCGATAAGACATTTATTTACAAATTACAGACCCATTTTCCCTGCACTCAAAATTGTCCATACATTGTCAATGGCATTTAACCCATTTTGACCTTTGATCAGATTCTAAAAATGTTCATAGCACGCCACTCGGTGGCGCGCTATGAGCTTGTAGATCTGCTATTTTTCAATAGTCAAAGCATAACATAATGCTAACACCAAAAGGCGTTCCCACCTAAAATGGGTTAATGTTTGTGTTAGCGTTAGGACAAAGTTTGTGTTTACAAACACACCAACAGCTGGACATAGAAAAAATAGAAGTCCACATAGGCCTACACTGTAACTTTGCAAAGGGCTAATTATAGACATGATCCAAATCCAACCAATTAAATCAGTCGACGCAATTGGAGCTGCCTTGGCGCCGCCAACCAATGCCACGCCATTCCTATTTTGTATATTAATTGACCATATTAATGAATTATTAGGTCCATCGGCATGTTTGCAAGTGTCGGCCGACTCAGCCAAAGTTTTAAGCCAACTCTCCTCCAAATGTGAGATTACTGTTGCAGCCGGTGTTGTATAAAAAATAATAATAATATATAAATATATAGTCTACTATGTGTAGACTAAATAGCCACATCTTTCCACATCTCCCCTCCGGTGCTCACATTGAAGACAGACAGCCGATTGACTATTTCCTATAATTTCCCTCCCCCCGGAAACCAGGAAATACACCCTTAACTTTATTCTGCAGCCTGTGTAAAAAAAAAAAGATCAGCATAGCTCTGTCACTTTTGGCATTCTGTGGCCAATGCCAAACTGCTTATTCTGCTGCACTGCTCTTCCCACAAATGCATGTTCCTCACAAATGGGGCACCATTTAAAAAAGGGGAAAAAACAAGCTTTCCAAGTTAAGGATATTGATAAGAAGCATTGTTACAACAGAGACATAGTCTACCAAACACACATTTCTGAACTTTTATCCTGGATTCAAATTAATGATCACATATCACGGCTGTGTGCATCACATGTCAACTTAGAAAACACAACAACTTACTGCAGCAGTTCAATGATCAGTTTCTCCCTTGTTTATTAATTCAGATTTTGATTTATTTTTACCAAAGCATTCACCACAAAGTCCAACTAAAGGGTCTGCCCGCCTGAATGAGTTATCGTGTGTGTTTTTAGATTACTTTTGTTAACACAGCATTTACTGCAAACTGTACAAATAAAGGGTTTTTCCTCAAAGTGTTGAGTTTTTAGCTCACCACTTTGAGTGCAGCCTTTACCACAAACTATAGATCCTTTATCCTTGTATGAGACCTCATGTGACTGTTCAGACTACTTTTTTCACGATAGCATTTCCCACAAATTGTACAAGTAAAGGGCTTTTCCCCTGTATGAGACTTCATGTGTTTATCTAGAGAATCTTTCCGAGCAAATGTATGTTCACAAACGGTACAAGAATATGGCTTTTCTCCCGTATGAATTCTCATGTGTGAATTTAGATGGCCGTTGTTACTGCATCCTTTGCCACAAACCATACAAATGAAGGGTTTTTCCCCTGTATGAGTCCTCATATGAGTTTTTAGCTCACTACTTTGGCTGCAGCCTTTACCACAAACTGTACAAGTGAAGGGTTTTTCCCCTGTATGAGTCCTCATGTGTTTATCTAGATAATCTTTCCGAGCAAATGTATGTTCACAAACATTACAAGAATATGGCTTTTCTCCTGTGTGAATTCTCATGTGTGAATTTAGATGACCCTTGTTACTACATCCTTTGCCACAGACGATACAAGTGAAGGGCTTTTCCCCCATATGGGTCCTCATGTGCGTTTCTAGGCGATATTTTGCACCACATCCTTTGCCACAAACGGAACAACTATAGGGCTTTACACCAGAATGCAGCTTCACATGTTTTTGCATATTGCCCTTATCACCAAAGCTTTTGCCACAAAATGTACATGTAAATGCTTTTTCCGCTGTATGAGTAGGCATGTGTCTTAACAGTTTTCTACGGCAACCAAATCCTTTGCCACAAACGGAACAACTATAGGGCTTTACACCCGAATGCAGCTTCACATGTTTTTGCATATTGCCCTTATCACTAAAGCTTTTGCCACAAAATGTACATGTAAATGGTTTTTCCCCTGTATGAGTAGCCATGTGTCTTAACAGTTTGCTATGGAAAGCTAATCCTTTGCCACAAACGGGGCAAGTAAAGGGCTTTTCCCCTGTACAAGTCGTCATGGCTGGTTGTGAAGTTCCACAGTCCTCCACATCAGCCAGTGTTGTCATGTGTTCAGCTGAGGTACTGCAGGCTACAGGCAGGTTTTCATCATGTTCACTCTTCACTGTGAACTGTGGAGACTCTGGCTCATCCTGGACCAGACTGGGGCTCCTCTGCTGTTCAGGGGAAACCTCCTCTTTACACACAATGACCCGCAGGAAGTCTAGGAGAGATGAAATCAAAGAAAAGCAGTAAACAACCTTTTCTCGTACGATTTCAACCAGTTTACAGATTATCAAAACCAATCGTCTTCAGCTTATTCAGTAGAATTTAATGATTGACATTGTCAAACACCTTTTGGAGGTGCAGCATGACCATGCCACATAGATCTGGGTGGGGATGTTGTCATGGCAAGTGGCAGTGGCTGGCTGAAGGGCAGTGAGCTATTTTAGCACATCTTCAGTTTTTATTCTATTGAGCATGATTAACCCCTTAACGCTGTATTATACTCAGTTGTACAAGGCTGGTATAGGAATAATGGAGAAAGCAGATCTACAAGCTCACAATGTGTTGCGATGAGACAGAGGGAGGCTCACAACGTATTCATTGTGACAGGCCTACACGTAAAAGTGAGTAAGTGAGCATCTCCACATACCTGCACATGGCTGCATGTATCTGTAGGAGTACTGACGGATAAACCTGCTTGCATTTACATTCGTAGGAAGTAGCGTCAACCTGGCCCCATCAGCCTCCTCCTCTTTCATCTGTGGAGGTCCTGGTTTCTCCCGGACCAGACTGGAGCTCCTCTCCTCATGTTGTGGAGGTCCTGGTTTCTCCTGGACCAGACTGGGGCTCCTCTCCTCATGTTGTGGAGGTCCTGGTTTCTCCTGGACCAGACTGGGGCTCCTCTCCTCATGTTGTGGAGGTCCTGGTTTCTCCTGGACCAGACTGGGGCTCCTCTCCTACAATTTACAATTCAGGCATTTAGCAGATGCTCTTAATCCAGAGCGATTTACATGATCAAATACATAGAAAAAGTCATCAAGGATCGTAAGCAAGCTGAGAGCCTAACGTCCATCTAACAGTAGAATATCTGTACAATGAAACTAGGAGTATACACTATACATAGTGCAATGTCTTAAATGCTATCTGAATTACTTAAGTTTAGCCTTTGCATACGCCTGTTGTAAGATTGTTGAGGCAAGTGCTATGACCTCCTCATGTTGTTGTTCCTCCTTGACCAGACTGGAGCTCCTCCCCTCATGTTGTGGAGGTTGTTGTTTCTCCTGGACCAGACTGGAGCTCCTCTCATCATGTTGTGGAGGTCCTGGTTTCTCCTGGACCAGACTGGAGCTCCCCTCCTCTTATTAACACACAGACAGAAGGAGGTGACAAGAGGTAGCACACCAACAATACTGCCATTACAATTTACAATTTAAAATCCTGCAAATGTCCGGGGTTTTAACTTTTGAGGGTAGCGTGAATTTACAATGCACGTTCATGGTTGGGGCACGTTCGGAAATAGCGCACTGAGCGCACTGTGCAATGCAAACTAATAGGCGAGTGTGCTCTGGTGCGATATTTCCGAACGCGCCCGAACAAAGCATGCACTCTGAGAGGCGGATGCGCAGATCTAAACAAACTAACTGGAGGCGAGCGCATGCATGCAGTCACAGACAGTGTGTGTGTCACTCAGTGCACAGAGAGAGAGAGAAAGCGAAAGATGCCGAAACGAAAATGCAACTTCACAGATGATTTGCGGAAAAAGTATCCGTGTTTTCGTCCTGGCCGTGACAAATCTGAAGCAGAATGCACTGTGTGCAAAGCAGGAACGTATGTATCTGTGGCAAATAAAGGTGCCAGCGATACGAGCCCATATCGAAACTACAAAGCACAAAACAGCTCTACGGGGTGAGAGCTCGTCTGCTAATGCTAAATTGACAGAGTACCTTGATAGACTGTTGTGTTGTCTGCTCTGTGAGGAAAGCTTGAAATGCCAAAGAACATTGACATTGAACATTGCATTGACATGCAGAAAAAGTATATAGGCCTGCCTACTCACTGTTTTCTTAGCTTTGTGACTGACCAATGAGAAGCAGATTGTATTGTCTGCAAAGGAACTATGTGTCTGTCACAAATAAAAGTTCTGTCCTGCAAGCCCATGTCATGTCAACAACACAGACAAGGCAGCTGTGCGCGAGGCGAGTCCTGCAAATTAAATTTACCCAATATTATTTTGTACAACCTAGCAAAGCATACGATATGATGGTTTGGAGAATAGGCTGGTCTATCTTTTTACAAGAGATGCAGGTTCTCAATTTTTTTAATTTCAAGGACCCCCATAACTCAGAGAGTAAAACCAAATGGACCCATAAGAGTCCTATTTGATTCCATTTGTACAGTATCAGAGTTAAAAGTTATAAAAGGGTCCATTTGGTTCCATTTGTACTAGTACACTCTCAGAGTTACAGACCTGTAAGGGTCCATTTGGTTCCATTTGTACACTCTCAGAGTTACAGACCTGTAAGGGTCCATATGTTACACTCTCAGAGTTACAGACCTATAATGGGTCCATTTGGAACCCCCTCAAGGAACCATGAGGGTCCTTGGATCACACCTTTGAGAGCCACTGCTTTAAATAAATACATAACTAATATAGAGCAATTTTGATCAAATTTAGGAGCAACTTTTTTGTTATATATTATTTTGACATCTGAATTTAATTCAAACAGAACCGCGCATGCACGACACATGCACGATGTGCACGCGCACATGCACGCGCACATGTGTCCTCTTTTTGGTAATTCAGAATATGGTATGCCTAATATAAACTATACATATATACTATACATATGCACGAGCGCGCGCACACACCACACACACAGTGAGCGTGAGGTCTACTCTGTAGAACAATGTCTGTGTTTACACAATGTAATGTCTGTGTTTACACAATGTAATGGCTGTGTTTACGCAATGTAATGGCTGTGTTTACGCAATGTCTGTGTTTACACAATGTAATGTCTGTGTTTACACAATGTAATGTCTGTGTTTACACAATGTAATGGCTGTGTTTACGCAATGTCTGTGTTTACACAATGTAATGGCTGTGTTTACACAATGTCTGTGTTTACACAATGTAATGGCTGTGTTTACACAAACATTCAAAGCTGGCCATCCATTGTCAATGTCATTCAATGTTTGTGTTAACACAATGTTTGTGTTTACACAAACCCTCAAAGCTGGACACATATAGGAGCAAAAGGAAAGGAAAGGTACTATGTTTAGTGTTCGTATATGTAGGCAAATATAGACAGGTGCATCGCAGGGTAACAGGATGACTATCAGGGTAACCCAAATTGTGAACTCATTTTGTCAGAATCGATACATACATCTACTACGAGTTCAAACTTTGGGCTATAGTTTCAGGGCAAAGATCGCAGTACACTCTGACACAACTACTATGCTACCAGCAGACCTGCCAGCTAAGATCGGCCGTCTTAAATTAGTTAGTGTTTGAATTGTTTTTAGCCTACCTGCAGTGTGCAATTCCATCACTTTCGCCCGTTCGACACCGACACCGACACAGGTTAGACCGTCACCATAACGTAAACAACACGCAAGTACTTCCGGGTCAATGTAACATAGAGTAGGAGCCCAGACCATAGAGTTGCCTTTCGCCCCCTGGCGGTGGAGTGTAAGTGTCACAGATGGATGGATGGATAATGCTGACATTTCGAGTTTAAAAAGTAAAAGACAAACATTAGAATCAGACAGAGACTGTATTGTTAAATATTATTCAACTACAAGGTAAAGAGTACATAAGTATTAAAACAATTACAAAGTACATTTTCTTTTTTTTTATATCAATGCATGCATTACTGAATTGAAAATGTAATTATTATTGTGTGTGTGTGTGTGTGTGTGTGTGTGTGTGTGTGTGTGTGTGTGTGTGTGTGTGTGTGTGTGTGTGTGTGTGTGTGTGTGTGTGTGTGTCTGGGTAAGAATGGTGGTCCCTTATTGGCTGTTGATGGTGATGTAACTGAGGTACGTTTCAAGGTTGGTAAAAGGTAAATAACGGGTCTAAAGGGTTTAGAACAGCAGTTGTAATAATAGACATTATACAGACTAGTAGGCTACTTGCACGCTCTGCTTGCTCACAAGTAGGCCATGTTTTGCCTATACTTGTGGGGCAAATGAGAACATGAGACATATTTGGTTATAAACAAACTTCTATTAGACTAGATCTGTCTTCCAGGGTGGATTGTAATAACCAAATGAACCCTTGCGTCTAGCTGCACCCTCCATTTAATTTCCCCAAGCTGAAATCTGCATTAAACAATGACATTGACAAGTTGTCCTGACCCCAGATATCATTTATACATTATGGATAAATAGTAAATAGTGTGGACTTATACTGTTTTTCGTCTGTGGCATTCAATTACTTTACAAACTGTATGTCATACAAAATGAACGTTAAACACTCTCAAAAGACTGTACACTGTAATCGTCCATTTGTACCCCACTATTAGAACCACTGACTTATAAACAGCCATAATAATAATAATAATAATAAATTGTATTTATAACGCACTTTATATTTGAAACAAATCTCAAAGTGCTACAGATAAAAAAGTAAAATAAAAATAAGACTAAAACAGTTAAAAACAGGGCAGCTTAAGAGTCCGACTGGGCAAATGCCTTACTAAAAAGGAAAGTCTTTAGTCCCTTTTTAAAAACGTCCACGGACTGTGGTGCTCTCAGGTGGTCGGGGAGGGCGTTCCACAGCCGAGGGGCAGCTGAGCAGAAGGCCCGGTCCCCCATGGTGCGGAGTTTGGACATGACTATAGGCAGCTCAGCCTGGCAGAGAAATGTACTTATTGTTCATGTGTTTTACTTACACATTTTAGGATTTCTTAAAAACATATTTCTTGTTTATCTTGTTTGCACTCCTTTTAAAAGTTTCTTATTTTTTTCTTTACTTAAAGGGATATTTGACTTTCAAACATTTGTGTGTGTGTGTGTGTGTGTGTGTGTGTGTGTGTGTGTGTGTGTGTGTGTGTGTGTGTGTGTGCTGTAGGCCTACTACCTAAATAACTCATCAGAGAATTCACATCATGTGAATTCAAGTTAATTTATACAAAAGGGTCAGAGTTCACCTACACCTGAAAAAAAAAGCTCAAAATGCTTATTCAAATCAGTTTGTTTTTAGTGATTGGACCTTGTTGATTGACTTGAGATTTCAGCTTTATGGGTGAACTCTGACCCTTTTGTTTAAATTAACTTGAATTCACTTGATGTGAATTCTCTGATGAAGGCTGCATATAGCCGAAGCGTGTATAAGCGTTCCTTTTTGGTGTGTGCCAATAAAGAAATGGAAATGTGAGTAAGCCTATACTTTGTCCGCCATTTATATATTTTTTGGATGTGCCACACTAAACCCAAGCGTTTAGGTTATAAACTGTTTAAACACATAATTTGTAACACTTTTTAAACGTGTCAGTGTTTAGATTATAAACAGAAGAACATGTTTAATCCCTGTAACACTTTTTAAACACATAAACGTGTTTAGTTTTTACAATCAAAGTCAGTCATATTATAGGTGTTTAGAATTCAAACACTAGGTGTTCTCGTGAGGTGTTTGAGTGAACTCGTGTTCTACTGTATTGTATGAATATTAATAAACACTTGGCATTTTATTATTACACACATGGTGTTTAGGTTTAAACGCGTCACATGTTCCAGGGATTTACAGTGTATACCTTTTGGGATTTTTTTTAAAATTCCTACTTTTTTAATGTACAGTATATACTGGGTTTGGGTTTAGCACTCCACTGAAAATCACTGCTGATGCACAACCTCTTTTTCTCATTTGGTTAATCCAAATCCCCTTGCAGTCAGTCTTGTCTCATGAGCATCGTTCACTTTGCATGTTTTGAATGAAAGATAGGCTGTTACACAAACAAGTAGTAAAATTGTCACACAACACAAATGACACACATGACACAACATTAAATGATATAAGCCACACAGTCACATGTAGAGAGACAGACAGAGCTAGAGAGAGGAGAATGAAGACTCATCAAGCTCTGTTGTTGAGTATTGTGACCATAACAGGTAAGTGCTCCGATATTATGACTGTTGATTATGAATGTTAATATTACCGTTAATACACTATGACTGTCGGCTTGGGCTGTTTAATATTTCTGCTGTTCATGTATCATATCGTTTGCTGGTGCAGGGCATGCATAAACCTCTTATTTGTTTTCAGAAAAAGCTATGTTTCTATGTCAGTGGTTCTTCGATTAAAAAAAGAAAATCAGACCTACAAGCTCGTAGCTTGTTTTTTATTATTACTTTTTCGTAAATGAATGCCCCTATATGGCCTACATGATCATACTAGAGATCTGCAGGCTGGAAAAACCATATAGTTTGGAGCTTATCGGTCTGTTATGTTTAATGCTTTTGAATTTGAATCCTGAAAAGTAACAGTTTTAGACATTATGAGGTTTCCAACCGAGACCATATTAAATATGTCTATATCTCTGCTATCTGTCGTGATGTTAGTGTTTGTTTTGTGTTTGTTTTTACCATGGTGCTTTTACTTTGACCTCACTGAATTCAAAGGGACAAAAGAAGTGCAACGATTTAATCGATTATTATATTATCAATTACAAGTAGGCTATTTCGTGTCAGTTCACCGATATATCAAGCTGAATTTGATTAATTGAAAAGTAACCGATTACCCGAGTAACCAAACCAGAAATCAGTGGTAGCAGAAAATAACTTTGTGTTGTGTTTTGTTGAGTAAATATTGTACTTTGACTCCACTACAATTAATTTGAAAACTTTTAGTTATCAATTACTTTATAGATTTGGATTGTTATTACAAAATATACATAACCCACTTCAGGCGTATAATACATTTAGAGTACATTTGGATCTACAAGCTCATAATGTGTGAGTGTGGGAGCTATATTCAGTAATTTGCTATTTCAGTATTTGTTATATATTTAATGCATTTCTTATTTTTAGTTTAATTTGCTTTGCTTAATTGGTTTGTTTACAGCCATTATTTCTGTTGCAGCTAGAGCTTTTGTTTTGAAGGTGATGGGCAGTTCACAGCTGAGTCTATTTAATTAAAGGGACACTTCACCCTTTTTGCAAAAAAATATATGTTAATGACGTTTAGAAGCTTTAGATCACTTTCCTGGGGGTATTTATGTGTGTAATATGTGGTTTTAGATATTTTAGATTGTAGCAGTGAGCCTGTTGTCTCTGATGTCATGGACACTGGTCTCACTACCTTCCTGGACTACAATTCCCATAATTCTTTGGTGCACTGCTCCTCCTTGTGGATAGGGGGGAGAGCTGTCTTACTGAGACAACAAGTAGTCCAGGAAGGAAGTGAGCCCAGTGTCCATGACATCAGAGACAACAGGCTCACTGCTACAATCTAAAATATCTAAAACCACATATTACACACATAAAGACCCCCAGGAAAGTGTTCTAAAGCTCCTAAACGTCATTAACATATATTTTTTTGCAAAAAGGGTGAAGTGTCCCTTTAAGAGAGCACACAGGGAGTCAGAGAGCACTGGGAAGGTCCATGGTTTTTTACCAGCAGCTTATAGGGAGAGCACTTTTGACATCTTGTACCTCATACTACGTCTGTCTGGAGAAGCAAATAAAAACACCATCAAATGTTGCTGCCCTGACTGGACAATGGTTTTATTCCCTACCAAACTGCGTAAGATTCGCTGCCCGGTGCTTTTAGTGGCTTTTAAGTTTTATTGTTAATGGTGTTGATTAGCCACAAACAGTGAGCTCACTGTGAGCTTGTATAGATCGGCTATTTTCAAAAGATTAACCCATTCTGACCTGAGATCAGATTCATACGAGGTTTCCACTGGACACACACTGGTCTGATGAACCCATTCTGACCCGAGATCAGATTCTAAAAAATGTCAGTCGTTCTTCGATTTTTCTAAAATAGCAGACCTACAAGCTCGTATCGCGCCACTCGGTGGCGCGATATGAGCTTGTAGATCTGCTATTTTTCAATAGCTAAAGCATAACATGATGCCGACACCAAAATGGGTGCCCGGTCAGAATGGGTTATTATACATTTGAAAACTTGAAATGAGACATTCTGCATAAACAGTACTTTCTACTTTTGGTACTTTAACTATACATTTTGATACCAATACTTTTGTACTTTTGCTATAAAGTAAATTTTGAATTCCAGACTTTTACTTGTAACAGAGTATTTCTATATTGCGGTGGCAGCGGTGGCCGAACGGTTTTGCGGAGCGGTCTTGATATCGGAAGGTCGCTATAGTTTGTATCCCCGGACCGGCACGTTAAAATTACCACCGCTGAAGTGCCCTTGAGCAAGGCATTGAACGCCTACCATGAAATGTTCTATATGAGCAGGGCCTGGCTGTAAACAAGTTCTTGAGCTTAGTCCAGTTACCCTTATGGGTAAACATAGTACCTTTCCTTTCCTTAGTCCAGTTACCCTGGGTAAACATAGTAGGCCTACCTTTCCTTTCCTTAGTCCAGTTACCCTGGGTAAACATAGTACCTTTCCTTTCCTTAGTCCAGTTACCCTGGGTAAACATAGTACCTTTCCTTTCCTTAGTCCAGTTACCCTGGGTAAACATGGTACCTTTCCTTTCCTTAGTCCAGTTACCCTGGGTAAACATAGTACCTTTCCTTTCCTTAGTCCAGTTACCCTGGGTAAACATAGTACCTTTGCTTTGCTTTATTGATACTTTTACTCAAGTACAACATGTGAGTACTCATTCCACCACTGATTGTATTGTGTAATCTACCCCACAGGGCTGTGGACCCTGTCCTCATGTCTCTCTCGTCAGTACCATGTGGTGTCTGACAGAATGTCCTGGACAGACGCTCAGCAGCACTGCAGGGACACGTTCACAGACCTGGCTACGGTCCACACCCTGGAGGACGTCAACACGCTGGACAGCATCCTTAACCCACTGGAGGGGGAGGTAGATCCGCATAAATCAGTGCTATTGAACACCCTTCACACCCGTGTGTTGTTTTCGAAAATATTGAACCAATGGAAAGTAGTTAAAAAAAACACTTTGGACAAAACCTCTTAACTCCATTGGATCCTCAAACTGTCTGCTAAAGCAACTAACTCCCTCTCATGCAAGTAATTGACAATAATATAAAGTCACAACACCAACTTTGATGAGACAGTATTGCTTTGTTTTCAAAATATAAGATTTTCTTCATTTCCTGATAAATGTAGGCTATATTCTTTCATTTCCTGGAAAATTAACATTTTGGAGTTAGGTGGTCTGTCTTCCCGACAGCAGATATCTACCACAAGATCACATTGTGAGCTTGTATAGACCAGCTATTTTTTAAATTGATTATTAGGTATAGTTAGACAATAATGTCAGACAATAATGGCTGCTGCTAGGAGCGTCAGAGAAATATAGGGCTGTATTTTGCATGTCTTAAGTACCAGGTCTTATTCCGTATAACTTGAGTAAACTAAAGACCTGGAGGCGTGATCAATGCTCTTTGGCCACTCAGAATAGCCAAATGGCATTGATCACGCCTCCAGGTCTTTAGTTTACTCAAGTTAGGGAATAAGACCTGATACTTAAGACACGCAAAATACAGCCCAAGGTGTCCAACAGACAAGTGTAGTAAGAAGTAAAATTTGAATGCACTTGTCCGGAAAGATTTATTGGTTGTCCCGGACAACAGGACAAGCCTATAAATATCAAGCCCTGCAAAGTCTATACTTAAATACCGGTATACAAATAAATGACAACTAAAAAAAATAATGCACCGTGGTCAATCCAACAATAGGGACGCCATAAACGTCAAGACGTCTAATTGCCTATATTAAGTAATGGATGCCACGGGCGTCAATACGTCTTCCCTTGGGAATACAAAAAAAAAAAAATCATCCATAATTTTGAAAATTCCTCTAATCTGGTGTAAAGTTGATGACATATGCACATTACATGCATAATATAATTACAAATTATTTCTCTCTTTATAATGGGAGAATTGGCACTCAAAGCCTAAACTGCACTAAACCCAAGCGTTTAGGTTATAAGCTGTTTTAAACACATATTTGTAACACTTTTTAAACGTGTCACAGTGTTTAGATTATAAACAGAAGAACATGTTTAATCGCCTGTAACACTTTTTAAACACATAAACGTGTTTAGTTTTTACAATCAAAGTCAGTCATACTGTATATAGGTGTTTAGAATTTGAACACTATAGGTGTTCTCGTGAGGTGTTTGAGTGAACTCGTGTTCTACTGTATTGTATGACCATTAATAAACAGTTGGCATTTTATTATTACACACATGGTGTTTAGGTTTAAACGCGTCACATGTTCCAGGGATTTACAGTGTCATGGTGACCACCAGGTGGCGCTGTTAATTTGGTGTCATTTGTTTTATACTTGTAGTACTGGATAGGCCTGTACAACGCTTACGACAGTTGGAGATGGTCACTGGCCTCTGACAACGATGCAGAGGAACGCAAGTTCAGGAACTGGGGTCCGAGTGAACCGAACAATGTACGAGGACTGTGTGTAACCATTAGGAATAAGGACGGTAATAACGGTACATGGGATGATATGCTCTGTGACAGGCACTGGGTAGCAATCTGCTTCATTGACACAGGTGAGATGTGTCTGTCCGTCTGTCGTCCGTCTTTGTGAGCTGATCTTTCATCGGCAACACTGGACCGATCGGTGTGAACATTTACACACACACACACACACACACACACACACTGATACACACACACACTGATACACACACACACTGATACACACACACACACACACACACACTGACACACACAGACACACACACACACACACACACACACACACACACACACACACACACACACACACACACACACACACACACACACACACACACACACACACACACACACACACACACACAACATTTGAGCACTGACTGTAGTTTATTTTCAGATGGTGAAAGGAAATATATCCGCACAACAGAGAACCACACGTGGGCCGAGGCCCAGCGAGAGTGCAGGAAGAAACACACGGACCTGGCCAGCGTGAGGAGCCACGCAGAGAACCAGGAGATCCAGGAGGAGTTGCTGAGAACTGAGCCCCGCAGGGTCGGTACAACAGAGCCCCACTGGATCGGCCTGCACCGAGACTCCTGGAAGTGGTCCGACGGCAGCAGCGCCCCCTTCACACGCTGGAAGGAAGGGCGGCCTAATTATGGTGGTCCAAGGTTGTGTGCCATGATACAGCGCAAACACAACACCAACAGGTGGAATGACAAGTCATGCAACCTAAAAGCTTCCTTCGTCTGCTACAGTCAGAACGGTGGTATGTGATAAGTGGTGATAACTCACGGTTACTTAAGCATGGGCGGATTTGCAGGGGGGGGGCACTGCACTAGCCTGGCAAAAAAATAAAATAAAAAAAAATAAAAAAATATATATATTTTTTAACTTAACTTCTGGCTTCTGACTGTAGTTTTTAATCATCTCTCTTATCATGATGACTCGCTGTACGGCTGTTGTGCATGTGTGCATGTGTGTGAGCTGCTGCACTACCTAAATAACTCATTTTTAGGGGTTAGGGCATTGTAAAAACGCTAAAATAATAAAATAAAGGTTAAAATAATCGGATTCGCTCGCCAAGCAGTCCCTGCACCCCCTGGCGATGAGGGCAAAGGTCAACATATGAATATTAAAGGTATATTCAGTGATTTCACTTAATTCAAATATCACTTATTTTTTTTGTTTTGTAGTGATAATCCTCTCTCTACTATAGAGTGTGCTGACCATATAAGGAGTTCCTCCCTGACCCCAGTTAACCCCTGGGGGTCAAAAAACCTTAGGTTTCGTTTTTGGCTCTCTATCCTGATTGGATGAAACGAAACTTACGTTTTTTTTGAGTGAAATCACTGAATATACCTTTAACTATCACTTGATTACTTGATTACTTGCTTGACTTTTTTTGTATTCTTCAATTTTGGACCAAGAGAAATTAAGGGAGAACATAAGAAAACTAAAACCCATTTAATTTCACTTTCACTATACTGTATATATTGCTACAGTATCTGGAATCTAATCAATGAAACGGGTGTTTCTTCTCAAAGCTGAAGTGAAGAAGCAAGTGTTGAGAGTGAAACTGACCATCGACTCCTCCCTGGACATGAGCGGCCCTGCCGTACCTGCCGCCATCTTGGAGCAGGTATTATTATCAAAGTGCATTTTCAACCTTATGTTTATATCCTCACCAGGCCCGGCGCCAGGATGAAAATGACAGAGGGGGCAATCGGGGGGCAAGTATTGGACATGAAGACAATGTGCCACATTTGCATATCTAAAGAGGGCAGAGGCGCACGATTTCGTTGGCTTCCTTCCTTTCTATAGCAATGGAATTTAATTAAATGCCTGGAAATGTACGATTGTTTTGTCTGTAACTATTTGATCTAAGGGGGCAAAGAGGTTGATTTAGGGGGGCCAACACCCCCTTTGCCCCACCGTGGCGCCGGGCCTGATCCTCACTAATGCTCATTATAAGCAGAGTTGGGGTCCGTTACTCAGTAAGTAATACACTATAGTGTAAATCCCTGGAACATGTGACGCGTTTAAAACATAACACCATGTGTGTAATAATAAAATACCAAATGTTTATTAACTGTCATAAAATACAGTAGAACGCGACTTCACTCAAACACCTCACGAGAACACCTAGTGTTCAAATTCTAAACACCTACATATATGACTGACTTTGATTGTAATAACTAAACACGTTTATGTGTTTAAAAAGTGTTACTGGCGATTAAACATTTATTTATTTATTTATTTATTTATAATCTAAACACTGTGACACGTTTAAAAAGTGTTACAAATATGTGTTTATAAACTTTATAACCTAAACGCTTGGGTTTAGTGTGTATACACATTACATACTTTTGAAAAAAGTAATGCCTTTTTAGAATCTATAGGGTGCGCTCCATTTGCCCTCTGGTATAGTTTCTGAATTCGAACACACTCTTGATTCCGAAAAAGTCCAGGAAAAGACACAGTGTGATGGGCAAGTATAGTCACTTTGAGTGGCAGTATAGTCACTTTGAGTGGCAGTATAGTCACTTTGAGTGGCAGTGCAGTGTGCCGCGCCGGCCTCCACCCGATTACATGTTGCTCCAATCAGGGCCGGTTCTAGGCATAGGCGAACCAAGCGGTCGCGTGAGGCCACAACCACTGAGGGGGCCACGTCACAGGGAGAGGATTTTTTTTATTTTTTTTATGTATCCCCTATCCCTTACATGGGCTACTGGCCACATGTGGCCCCCACCTAGCTTCTTAATTTTGATCTCAAAGTGCACCAGATTGAAGCATTTTCATGGCAAATTTACAGATTTTTCTGAACTGCAGCGGCGAATGAGGTGGTTTCTAATACATTCATGCCCTTCATGAGAATCATTCTGCTTTGTGCGTCTCAGTTGAAGCAGAACATGATGACGGCCCACCAGGGGGCGCCAGCAGACATCAAAGTGAGGTGGTTGAAGCAGGCTGACGGAAGGATCTTCCACAAGGAAGACAAGAAGAAGAAGAAGAGAGAGAAGAAGAGACGGGAGAGGAAGGCTGTTCTAACAAAGAGGGAGCTTTAAACAGGGACGGATTGACCCCCACGAGGGGCTCCTGGGCCGGTAATATTTTCAGGGCCCCCCATAGCGCGTGTGAGTGCAATATTTACGTGTTTTTCTGTGTTTTTGAGTGGTGCAACCACTCCAAGGAACAGCTTTGTCCGTGTTCACCTATATGTATGTGACGTTCACGTATGTATGTATGTATGTATGTATGTATGAGCATCATATAATGAGTACCAGTAGGGGCGCTGGTGCCTGCTAATGACAGAGAGAGAGAGAGAGAGGGGAGGAGAGGGAGGAGGGGGGGGGGGGTGAGAGAGAGGGGAGTTGCACCCCTCAGTTCACACAGGTGTGATTTTTATCATGTTTTTGACCTAAATTTAACTGAATCTTTGGCCAATGAAGGGCCCCATGAGGAGCCCTTTTCAGGGCGTCAAACCTAGTAGGCTACTGCGTGGTCCAATTTAGCCGAAGGGCCCCTGAGAGCCAAGGGCCCCTGAGAGCCAAGGGCCCCTGGGCCACAGCTCCACTGGCCCAATGGCTAATCGGTAGACAACTTTTAAGCCAAATATATATGCTGCACTGTCCTTTTACTTATATTTACCCAGCATAATAATAATAATACTGCATATCATATTCAGCATTATACTGCACACATCGTTATGTTCTCTGACACTGTTCACATTTTCCTTGTTCATATATATTATAGAACATTCCCAAATACAAAATAAAATACAATAAAAAAACATTCTCTTTTGTCATTCACTCTTTTGTTGTTCACTCAAACACCTCACGAGAACACCTAGTGTTCAAATTCTAAACACCTATATGACTGACTTTGATTGTAAAAACTAAACACGTTTATGTGTTTAAAAACCACTTCAAATCCGTTTTTGGTTAATAGTACTTTGAACTTGCCTATACATATTAAGGTGCATTTTATATATAAAGATGCCAATAAATACGCATCATTAGTGTTATGATCTGTCACTCCACAGACCATAATAGTCTCCTCCCTGGTCACTCCCTCATTTCCATTCCATCACACTGCACATCTGCTCACTTACTGTACTGTATACACTGTACTAAAAATAATGTTTTATTTTCCCCCCCAAAAGGGCACCTTATTTTGTCCAGAGGGAAAAGGGCAAGGGGTACGCTCTAGCACCCCCTAGTGTCCATCTGTGCGCGCCACTGATAAACTGTAAAAGTGTTGATCCTTCTGATGGTCCTTCACAAGAACAGTGCGTCTTCAACCAACCCAACACACCTCAAACAAATTCTACCTCATCCAAATGAGAACATATTTGGTTATAAACCAAACCCATTACTGGATCTCCAGCACTGTAAAAACTATGACTAGGGTTTACTCAATAAAAATGCTGTCACAGTGTGACATCTAATAACATTGAATAGAATTTAAGCTCTGAAAAATGAGTTATATTTACTAGATATTTGTAGATATTGATTTATATTTACTAACTATTTCTTTGAAATTGATTATTTTCTACTCATAATTTGACTGGATTCTGATAGAAATTGATTAAGTTTTACTCATTAATTGATTGAAATTGATTAACATTTATTGATTATTTGTTAGGAATTGATTATTTTTTACTCATCATTTCTTTAAAATGTATTTAAATTTACTAATTATTTGTTTAAAATTGATTATTATTTACTCATTATTTGATTTAAATTGATTAACATTTACTAATTATTTGTTAGAAATTGATTATTTTTTACCCATCATTTATTTGAAATTGATTTAAATTGACTAATTATTTGTTTAAAATTGATTATTTTTGACTAATTATTGGATTTTAATTGATTTAAATTTACTAATTATTTGTTTAAAATTGATTATTATTTACTCATTATTTGATTTAAATTGATTAACATTTACTAATTATTTGTTAGAAATTGATTATTTTTTACTCATCATTTCTTTGAAATTGATTTATTTTTACTTACTATTACCTTGAAATTGAGTATTTTTTACTAATTGTGTGATTATAATTGATTTATAATTTATAATATTTTTCTTTGAAATGTATTGTTTTAATTGATATCGCATTACTTTAAATATTTTATGAATGTCCATTTTGTTACCATATATATATATATATATATATATACAGTATATAATCTACTCAATGTATTGAGCAGATTATACACTATGGTAACAAAAGTGACATTTATAATAATAGATTTAAAGTAATGTGATATCAATTAAAACAATTTCAGAAAAACATTATACATGTAAATCACACAATTATTAAAACAAATACTCAATTTCAAGAAATAGTAAGTAAAAAATAAATCAATTTCAAAGAAATGATGAGTAAAACAATTATCAATTTTTTAACAAACAAATAGGACAGAACAAATTCATAAATAAATATTTTAAAAGAAAAAGGTAATTTGGTGTCAATAATATTAAAACTCAGGTTTAAACATTGCAGGTACAGATGAATATGAATACCATTGTAAATGTGTTCAACACAACTGCAGTTTACTCAAGTAAACAATGTATACATTATAAACATGGTACAATATACATTATACTTATTCAACAAGAAATAATACAACATGGTACAATAAAACCATCACACTCACACTCAGTCACAATTTGACCTGTGAAAGAGGCAGACATTTTCAAGAAAATAAAATAAAAAAATAAAAAAATATATATATATAAAACAAATTACCGGGACAACCTGGGCATGTAAAAAACAAATCTAAAACACTCATGTGTTTTCGGACAAGGTGCAAAAGCCTGTCCCAATATTAAATCAAAATATGATGCCACTACCCCAAGTTAGTAGTTAGAAGATATTTAGATTTCGTAGAACCACCACCTCCAGAAAACTAAAACATTTAAGTCACCATGTGATACAGTCATTTCCTTATACACATACAGTATGTATATGTTCCCTGAGCCAGGTTATTTATCAACGTTAACACTAACCCAAACCCCATGAGGGAACATAGGGCTTCTTAATCTATTTTCTTTTTAAGGCTGTGCACCTTTGGGGTCAGCTTTAGGGAATCGAGCTCCAGCAGGACATTCTGGAAGAACTCAAATGTATATTTGAGCTCTTTGGGATATGCCAAATTGACGACGTATATCAATCCAATGAGTATGGCACAGGCCCTTGAAAAGTTGCCCACATTACGCACTACTTTGATGCCATCTATGACAAGTCCAACGTCACTTGGACCCTCGGAGGTAGCTCTGATGCTGTAGAGTGTAGATGGTCATCTTGGTAAGATCAAGGTCTTCTGCCACAGGGTCATCAGCATGCTGAAATTGTCAGACAGTCAAAGAGGGGAAAGTTATATATATATATTTTTTAATTTTATCCCACGATTTTGTAACACATTTTTCACCCCTGTGTCAATTATCTAATGTGATTCTGGGCTCTACACACCCGCCGCCAACCTAGTCCCCATATATGGGGGACATGGGGAGAGCAACGGACTTGAACTCATGCTTCATTCATGTCTGAGTGTCCAAGTTGCTCCTTTTCACCTGACAGGGGGGAGTCAAACCAGTCTCTATATGGCGCTTCTCATTCCTGATGCTTGAATCATCCTCAGCAGGATCAACATCGCTCCTTATTGTAAAAGGTCTGGAGGAACTCTGACATTTGTGGGTCTAAATAATTATATAGACATTAAACGAGGATGAGCATTTAAACCCTCTTATTTCAGAAGTAGTACTGACTACAAAACCTTTAAACACACAAAGGATGTAAACTATACTGTATTACTGAACAAAACTCAGTTTGTCAAGAATTGCAGGGATAAATCAATTTACTATATTATGCAGTTACTAACGGGAGGTCTGACTTAAGGGCACCCCCCACCACCACCAAGACATGCCAGGTAGACAGAAGTCACATGCTATATTTTAAGATGCACTTTGACTTACATCATACACTTTCAAAAGTAGTCCAGTGTCTTCTCCCAGATAAACCATCAAGCAGCGAATGATGACCTCTCTGGTCTTGTTGATGTCAGGGTTGCTTGGAGACTGAAATTACAAAAGGAAACAAAGATTCAAGTTCATAATGCAAAAGATTCCACTGATCTAAAGTTGTTGTAAACACTGATTCAAACTAAAAGTGCATCTTCTTAACATATCAGGCTTAAAAGGAATCCCCTATGAAAATCATTCAGGTAATATGTCACTGTCTATATCCAATGAAAACACTTCCGGTAATTTTTCTGTCTAGGACACCAGCTGACTTCAGGAGGTCATTGTTCCCAGTAAATAAAGAAAATATATAGCACATGAGCCTACACATACACCTCCTACAACCACTACATCTTGCGTACTGTATGGATTAAAGTTCCAGAGGTGCCCACCCTTTTTTGATTTGAGAGCTACTTTCAAAATACTTGAAAAGAAAAGTATTGCATTTTGGGTTTGAGCTGACAGCCCCTTTTTGTTGTCAATTTAATACAAGTGGCAGATTATTCTTTTAACATTTAAATAATCACACCTATGTGAAGTGAGGGGTACTACCAACCCTGATCATCTTACATCATCGCAATATCATAACTTAACATCATATGCCGATTTGCTCAGTGACAGACAAAACAAACATTAAACTCTGTTCATTGGCAATGGCGTTTTTATGAAAGACAAACATTAAACCTGCATATAGCGCCCTTCAATAATATATTTTACAGCCGATCTACCTTTAGGGCACCCCTGAATTTACAAACAAAACGTGAATATGTTAAGCAGGGAGATTTATATGTACTGGTAGGCAACTTTTGTTAGGAAGAAGGAAGGCACTGGTCCTAAGTATTGACCTTGAAAAGTCACATCATTTCCAATCATGTTATTAAAACAGGCTCTAATTGTCAGAGTTTGCACCAGTGCCTTCCTTCTTCTACACTTACCAGTCCCAGACTGAACTTGGCTTGAGGTGTGTTGGAGCCGCTTTTGTTATGGGGGGGCATACTTTGGTTAGACATGGTCCGACTGGATTAAGGTTGGTGAGGGACAGGCCGGGGTGCGTTAAAACGACCAGATTAAGGTTGGTGAGGGGTGCGTTAAGGGTTGGGAGAGGGTTACGGTTAGGTTTAGGTGTGAGGGTGAGGGTTTGAGATATCGGACCAATGGTATGTCTAGCCAGACTAGTTTCCCCGTTTCCACTTTGTATGAGAAGCTACTATGATCCTGGTTGTAGATTAATCTTTAAATCCAACCTGCATCATACAGTCGTATCTCATAGTAATATGATCACAAAATGCCTGAAATAAAATAGCAAATATAATAATCAAAGAGTATTTGAACAATACCGTGAGTAGTATGGCCTGTAACTTCACCCCCATGGCTCCACCCTTGGTGTTGAAGAGGTCCATTAGACTAGGAGTGTACTCGTCGAGCTTAGACATGAATGTTGATTCAAGGGACAGCGTTGTTATCCTCAGGAACTCATCCACGATCTGAAAGACAAAACAATGGAACTATCTTACCTAAACATACAATACCATTTTATGAACTCCATTCATGCTGATAGCTAAATCATCTGACCGTACTGTCTGGTGTGGTCACATAAGCCTGAGTAGATGATAAAATGACAACCAAAAGATAAAGTGAAATATCCCTTTAACCTTTATCAAATGGCTACAAGAACTGTGTCAAGCCTGAGTCAAAACCAATAAGTTGAAGTGTAAATCTAGGACTCATAATGATGTACCGTATATGTTCAAACCACATATACCACATATTATTTTTTCAACAATAGCCAATTTAACATTATTTTAGATGGGGGTCTGCGGCCCAATGTACATTCATGTGGGGGTCTTTGACAGGAATGGTTTGAGAACAACTGAATTGCATGTACATTATACATACCTATTGATATGATTCAGTCAGTAGTTTAACCAGGAACCCTGCTCCTGGAATCCTGGAAACTGCATCTGAAGAGATATTTAGATTAACTTTTTTAATGTAATCAATACTATTATATACACATAACAGGGTACAACATAGCAGTGTTTCCTGTGTGTTATTATGTGGCCACCATGCAATCATAATGGGGGTTCCAGATGGTCCCCAGCTAAATGATGGAAAGCTGGCAACCAAATTGACCCTTGTAGATCAAATGGACGAGTAAGGGTCAGTTTGGTTTCTTTATACACTCAATTAGAATTACATTTTTGAGGGGCGCTAGCCTTTAGTTAGTCTTTAGTTCAATGTTTGTTTTGCAAACGCCATTGACAATGAAGGGAAAATTTACATCATAATGTAACTCATTACATCATATTGTCTCTTCATTGATAATGGCATTTAATGTTTGTGTTGGCACCGTTTGTTTTACATCACCAAACCAAATCAACATGAGTTAGACTTGAGAGCGCCCCTCACTTCACACAGGTGTGATTTTTGTTCTGCATTAGGTCGGAAGCCCCATACAGTAGCTCTAATCTAATGCAATGGCAGAAACGGCATTAGGTCTATGGACCTATGACTATAGGTAGGCTGCAACTTGAGTCTACAAATTGAAGAAATTAAATGCAGTCACATGTAATTCATAATTACTCACCTGAGTCACGTCCAAGAACAAGAATGTGAGCGGTGGGTGTAATCACAAGCAGAGTCCTGCAAAAATGAAAGTAGATTAGCATATATGCCCATTAAAAGGCATCAGCCAGCCTATAATGTTACATAAATGTTTCAAATAAACTAGTTCAGGTCACAGTTTTGCCTACTGTCAGCTGATATTAAATTAAATTTCAGAATGGTAGACCAAAATTATTGCCACAACCCATAGCCAGAACCACAGAATAAAGTCCAAACCTTAAAGTAAGCCCAAATCACTTTGGGTTTATCCAAATTAATTCCTAATTATTATTATCATCATCATTATTAATTTTATGTTATATTTTTACACTGAGGTGCCCACAACGTTTAGGTGCCCTGTCCCCAACCTTCCTGCACCCTTTTGCAATGTGAAATGCCACTGAATGTGTAATAGTTTTCCACTTTGCTTGTCTTTATATGGGAAAATGAACCCCCAACTTGTGAAAGCTCTCACTCACAGCCTGCATATTTCTGCTTGCTGAAAATAACTGATCCACAAGCTCACAACGTGTCACGGACGTGACGGGTTGTAAGCTTGTAGATCAGCTCGCATTTTCAGCACGACAAGTTTAACTCAGTGTTTTTGGGTCGGGACACATGTTCTCATTTGTGCTGTATATCTGGCTGTGACTACAGTGACTGTCTGCGTGCATCACAGAGCCTCATCATCCAGTTGTGAGCTGTGCGCTCCCATATAGACTGTATGCGCGCTCCATAGATTGATTACATTAAATTCGTGACGGATTTGGGTTTATTGGTGGGTTTTATAACTTTAAAACAAGGGACACACAGTCACATGCACACACTGGATAAATGTTATACATGAAGTCACATCAAATCATGACAGAGCAGACGGGTTCCATCAATGGATCACACGACAGACGACATGTTTCAGTTTCAGCCAGGGCTAAACTAAACTTGCAGACAGTAACACAAAACAATGTTCAGCTGCTACAGCAACTTATAATAAACATCTTACCTTTCTTTGGGGAAAATGGTCCAAGTTTATATAGTTCCAGACGAAAGAAAGAAAATACAAGCAGGAGGCCAGCAGCTAGAAGTTCCAACACCTGCACCGTGTTGAACTGATTGGGGCAGTGATTAACATCTACATACAACCAATGAGTAAAATCTACTCATTTTCTACATCTATCGTTTTTAGTGACACATATAATTAAATTCTAGTCAGTTATGGAGAGCTGATTTTATTCAGACAACATTGTGTAAATGCAATTCATAAATAACTAAAATTGGTATGAAAACACCTTCTCCCATATGAATAAAACTTACATAATTCCTGCATAATTGCAATGACTCAACAATACAATTAAATTCTACTCAGTGATTCCTACCTGATTTTATGCAAAGAAAGTTGAGTAAAATACAGTGCATTATATTGTTTAATTCAGCTCAATTTCATTGTAAACGGCACACAGTCCTTTTTATAAGCAACATGAATACATATTTATTAATTAAATATTACTTCAGCCCAGTCTCACTTTTTAGGGTGTAGGGTAGGTACCCTCACATGTTCTCCCTGTGTCCCCTAGGGTAGGTACCCTCACATGTTCTCCCTGTGTCCCCTAGGGTAGGTACCCTCACATGTTCTCCCCGTGTCCCCTAGGGTAGGTACCCTCACAAAAAAAAACATGCAGTAATCCTGGTCTCTATACTTCCTCCCCCTGGTCAGCCTGAAAGAGGGGAAATGAACTGGTTAGAAATAACGTGTTCCTTCCACCGGGAAACTCTCCCCTGTGAGGGGGGGGAGAAACATGAGCTCAGTTCTGGGCTCTCCCCAGGTTGGCAGCCTGGTATATTCGCCACCGGGTGGAAAAAACCCCAACCGAAGCGAATCTTCACGTCCTGCCCTGACTCCCGCATGTTGTCTCCCGATGTTGTCCCCGGAAACCCCCCGGAAATGTTTTGGCTGTTTGGTTTTATTCCTCCAGTTCCAACTGAACTGTGACCACCGGACTCGGCAGCGGTGGGAAAAAACAATATACCAACCCTTTGCATAGACATAGGAACACATTTTATATAGCAATTTTTTTTCGTGACATAAATTATATAGTAGCAGGAATTATGTTGAATATATTGAACCGAGCCGTCTTGGGGGAACGAGCGGGTCCATTTGGTTACTGTCAGTCTACAGCCAATCGGTGCGTTGACCTTCACCGAAGTGAAGCGAATGAAGCAACTGGAAACAAATATATACAAAGTATAGCTTCAGGTTTGAACGCACCTTTAGGGAAAAAAAAACATTTCTCTGAAATATACATTCTATAAGCTCATAGCAGATATACAAGCTCACCTCATACTGTAAAGCGCTTCACTTCACGCCATGCTATGAACTTCTGCTATTTTTGAATAGCCAAAGTGTAAAATAATCATTAAGGTAGGCCTAGTTAGAATCTAAAAGGACACAGATGCTATTCCGGTTTTAATGGGTTAAGACCTTTACAGTAGCTAAAATGGTATATATTTCCCAATGATTCTAGGTCTGGGCTAGTAGGTTTGCTGAAGTTTTCTTCTGCAAACTAGAGCCATCTTCTGCTTTTTCTGTATTTTATGTGTATTGTACATCCCCCATATACAGTAGTTGGTTTTGGGGATATTTTAAGGAACAACAGTGAGGTAGTTTATCATCTTTTCGTACTTAGTTTAGACAGTACTTGGTTTAGACTAGTCATTGGTTAGACCAGTCATTAGTCCTACAACTACAACCTATATCTCAAACCCTCACCCTAAACCTAACCTCCCACGGGGCAGCAGCACACCTAAACCTAACCTTCACCCATGTCTAACCTTATGACTAGTCTAAACTAAGTATGCACCCCGTTTTATGTGGTTTGTTTCATTTATTTGTGAAATTATTTGATGTACTTTTATTATTGCTTACATTTAAAAGTGTGTGTGTGTGTGTGTGTGTGTGTGTGTGTGTGTGTGTGTGTGTGTGTGTGTGTGTGTGTGTGTGTGTGTGTGTGTGTGTGTGTGTGTGTGTGTGTGTGTGTGTGTTTGTGTGTGTGTGTGTGTGTGTGTGTGTTGTCTGGCACAACAACGCTCAGAACTGGGAGGAGGAGTGGGAGAAGATAGTGAAGATGGCGTCCCCCGTCTCCAGCAGCAACGGCCTCCAGTTTGACTCTCTGGAAGACATCCACATCTTCGTCCTCTCCAACATCCTCCGCAGGCCCATCATTGTTATTGCCGGTACGGTTAAAACCCATTCTGACCTGAGATCAGATTCTAAAAAATGTCTTCTACATCCTGACAGTTTACCATTCTGTCCTGAGATCAGATTAAAAAAAATGTCTTCTACATCCTGACAGTTTTCTGAAAAAAGCCAAGTTTCCATGTCAGTCGCGCTTCGATTTTTCAAAAATAGCAGATCTACAAGCTCGTAGCGCGCCAATCGGTGGCGCGCTATGAGCTTGTAGATCTGCTATATTTTTCAATAGTTGAAGCATGACATGATGCTAACACCAAAACACGCCTATAGTCGTCAAACACTCACAAAGCTGCATTGAAACACAGGTTTTTTTAATACATAATAATTCATACCACACCTGCACACCATGTCGTATCACTGTCTCACTCGCCCCGAAAACATTACGAGAAGAATTGCCCAAGTGCAGCCATCTGCATTTCGCACGTGAAGTTGAGATCTGATCTCTGTTTATTACGGGATGTATTTTTTATGTTGGCTGTAAAAAGTATTCCGGCTAAATAATATCTTGTTACAATAAAGATGCATGTTCATGCCAGGTGTGAGGAAGGGCCCCATGCATTGTGTTGTGTGTCATCGTTGAATTAGTCATTGTGTTTCACAGCATCCCCTCAAATCTGTTTTGGTTGGCACTTGTTTGGCTCTGTGAACTATAGATGGGTTCAAAACATGAAAAAAAAACATCCCCCTTAACCCATTTTGGACTGAGGTCGATTAAAAAAAAAGGCTTCTAAATCCTAATTTTTCTATGTCAGCGGTGCTCAACCTTTTTCATGGCAAGGACCCCCAGAATCATCATATCTTTCATACAACAGCCACTTTTCTCATTGAATTTGGAACCGTTTTTCACCCTAGTCTGGTGACAAGTGATTAAATTTAACTTCAACGCGAATGTGAAATGTGGCCATTTATATTTTAGGCTGATGTCTTTTGAGTCACCTTTCGCTCACAGTCTGTGTCTGTACCTTTAAAAACTCTTTCAGCGCCACCTGGTGGTCACCAGTTTTGGCTTTTTGTTGCCAATTAGCCCATTATAAAAAAAATAAAGAAAATGTAATTATATTATGCATGTAATGTGCATGTCATCACCTGTACACCAGATTATAGGAATTTTCTAAATATGGATAAAAAAAAGGGAAAAAAAACCTCGTCTTATCGTCCACGGCAATCAGTGCATAATTGGATTCCAAACTCGTCCTATAACGTCTCTGGCACTTACACTGTTTTAACAGACCAGGTGTTGAGGAGTATGAAGTCCGGTTCCTCCTTCTCTCCTCTGAATGTCGGCGGGATCTACCTGCCCCTCCACTGGCCGCCCGCAGAGTGCTACAAGTACCCCGTAGTGCTGGGCTACGACTCGCAGCACTTCGCTCCGCTCATCACCATTAAAGACAGTGGACCAGGTATAGGAAACAAACATCAGTATATATAGCTGTGTTGTGTGAGAGAGTTGCACCATGACTAGACAAATGAACAAAGTTCTGCAGCCCTCGAAATGAAGACATACAAGTATTTTTATTGAAGTTTGCACATAGGACAGGACAGACAGAACATGATACAGAACAAAACAACAACACCAGTACTCAACATTGTGTGTAAAAGTCTGAAATGCAATGTAAAAAAAAAAACACAAATTGTATATTAACCCATTCTGACCTGAGATCAGATTCATACGAGTTTTCAACTGGACACACACTGGTCTGATTAACCCATTCTGACCTGAGATCAGATTCTAAAAAATGTCAGTCGTTCTTCGATTTTTCTAAAATAGCAGACCTACAAGCTCGTAGCGCGCCACTCGGTGGCGCGCTACGAGCTTGTAGATCTGCTATTTTTCAATAGCTAAAGCATGACATGATGCCGACACCAAAAGGGGTTCCCGTTCAGAATGGGTTAATGAAATCAACTATAACTGTAATAAAATACCAAAAAAAAGGGCCAATGACTACGTAGAAAATACTACCGCAAAGTAGGTTGACATACATGTATGATAGAGTGGAAACAGATACCATAGTATTTTTAGAACTCTGGGAAACATCGAGTAACAGCATTTGAGGTGTTTCTTTGTTGTTTTTTTCCCCCATGTTAAATGTGTGCATTTTGTCCCCAGAGATCCGCGCGGTGCCGCTGATAAACCCCGGCCGGGGGGGCTTTGAGGAGCTGAAGGTCCATTTCCTGATGGAGAAGGAGACGCAGCAGAGAGACAGGCTGCTCAAAGACTACCTGCAGCTGATAGAGATCCCCGTCATAGGCCTGGGCCACGACGCCACGCGCATCATCAACGCTGCACGGTACGTCGTTACGCCCCCTCTGACCCTATGGGTGAAGGAATGATGTTAAGAGTGTGGCCACCGTGTCAATACGGTCAATTCTACAACAGGTCGTTTCGAGGAAGCAATACTGATTGGTTTGAAACGGCTTCTTGCCGTGGATCAGACCAGCACCGTTCACCGCCTAATCAAAACAAAGAATTCAGCTGCTCTGTTTTCCCAGAGCGCTAGCAAACTCGGTGGCTAGGCTGGGCTAGTTTCTTGGGACGTTTGTGGTCGTAGTGACTACATCTGTCATTAAAAAAAAAAAAAAATCAGCGATTTTCTTAGTTTTAAGGGTAACTGTTGTAGAATTGCAATATTACACTCGAGGGTGTGGTTTAACGTGATTATTGCCACTTCAGTGATGTTTGCGGAACTCGACTTCGTCTCGTTCCTTACCGCATCACTGTCGTGGCAATAATCACGTTAAACCACACCCTCTTGTGTAATATTGCTTAATTACACACTGTGGCTCAGTAATGAAGGAAAAACCCTGTACTTTTCGGGACATGAATCTCAATCGGTGACACAATAGCCATGTTGTGACCTAAACTGTTATAATAATGATAGACTTTATTTATATAGCAGCACCTTTTATGACATGAATGCAGCCCAGAGTGCTTTACAGAGCAATAAAGAAAAGCAAAAACACAAATATCATTAAAACAATAGCAAAAAGAAAAGAGATTAAAAATCAACAAAAAGCTAGAGTGAAGAAATAGGTCTTGAGCTGTGCTTTAAAGGACCACTTTTCAACTTCTCTTCCTATAATTGGTCCTAACTAATGTTCATGATGAAATTCCAACTTTTTTTCCTACTCAGTCTGTCTCATAGGAGGGCTGTGGGCAGTTCATAACTTCAGAATCCCGTCCACCAGTGACATCATCGATGGTGAATCCAAGCTAATAGAAACGGCAGGCTTTCTTTTCCTGAAAAGTTGCAATGCAAAAGTTCTCACGATAATAAAAATCTAAATATATTTTAAAACAAATCTTGTTTAAAAAAAAAAAATCTGCCTAATGATGATGTCACTGGTGGACGGGTGTCCGGACTGCCCAAAGCCCTCCTATGAGACACAGACCGAGTAGGAAAAAATGGTGGTGTTTTATCATGAACATTAGTGAGGACCAATTATATGAAGAGATGTTGAAAAGTGGTGAAGTGGTCCTTTAAAGCTGTCTACAGAGAGGCTGCCTGTCTAAGGTGTAAAACGGGAGTATATTCCAAGCCATCAGCCAGACCCGTCTAGACTAGTAAAACATTGATAACAGTTGGAAATAATAAGGGACGAGTGGGAATTGTTCTAGAGTTCTAGGTATTTTAAATTGTCTCTCTCTCTCTCTCTCTCTCTCTCTCTTATATCCCCCAGACTGGACGAGGGCAACCTCCCCGAGGACATGAACCTGATGGAGGACTACCTGCAGCTGGTCAACCACGAGTACCAGCGCTGGCAGGAGGACAAGGAGCAGGCGTGGGCCGCGCAGCCCCAGCGGCCGCCGCCCTTCTCCGTCTCGCAGCTCTCGCTCATCGAGATCCGCTGTGCCACGCCGCGCTGCACCTTCTACGTCTCCGTGGACACGCAGCCCCACTGCCACGAGTGCTTCGAGAAGAGGCAGGCGCCCACGCCCTGCACGCCGGGGCTGCGGATAGTGGAGGCGAAGGGCACCGTGGTGCAGGGCGGCGGGGGGGTGCTGGTGGTGGGCACCATGTGCCAGGCGACGGAGGCGAGCTCCCGGGGGGGAGGAGGAGGAGGAGGCCGGAGCGCCGGCAGCCCCCCGTCGCCTTCCTCCTCGAGTCCCCGCTCGGCGGCCCCGCCCACGGCCCCCAGCCTGAGCCTGTACAGCGAGACCCACGCCATGAAGTGCAAGGCGCCCGGCTGCCTCTTCACCCTGAGCGTGGAGCACGACGGACTCTGCGAGCGGTGCTTCAACTCCAGGCAGCAGGCCCCCCGGGGGGGCCACGGAGGAGGAGGAGGAGCCCCTCCTCCTCCTCCTCCCGGGACTGGGACGTCGGCCGCCGCCGCTGCAGCGGCGGGACCCCCGCCGGGCCCCAACAACGGCGGGGGGGCACCCCCCCCCGTGGCGGTGCTGGCCCCCCAGGGCCCGGCAGGCTGGACCCAGTGGGGAGGGGGGGGAGGGCGCGAGGCGGAGACGGAGCGCTGCAGCATGTGCAGGCAGGAGGCGTTTAGGATATTCAATGGCCTGTGCCCTCCCTGCATGCAGAGGCAGCAGCAGGCGCCGGAGAGGGGCGAGCCGCAGCAGAGCAACGCCGCGAGGACCGAGGCCTCGTCGTCCTCCTCCTCCTCGGCCTGGAACCAGACGAGAGACTCGGAGCGGCCGGTCCTCCTCGCCGTGGCCCCCGGGCACACTTCGGCCTGGCACGCGCCGCTGGCGCGGCCCTGCAAAAGGTCCGGCTGCCAGTTCTTCGGGACGCCGGAGAAGTTGGGATTCTGCACTATCTGCTACGTGGACTATCAAACCAACCACCGTAAGTCTCGGAAAAACAAAAACCTTTTCCCCCGTTAAGATCTCAGATTCTTAGAAAACAGTCACGCTGCTGTTGCACTCCTTCCATGTGGCCTTTCTCTTTTGACATCATGAATGTTTGGTTTCCCTTCCAGACCTGACCCCTCCCCCTCCTCCCCCAGCCCCAGTCCAGAGCCGCCATGCCTCGGAGGCGGGGTTTCAGAACGCCATGAGGTGTCGGGGCTCCGGCTGCGGCGCCGTGGGCAAGGCCATGCTGGAAGGCTACTGCAACAAGTGCTACGTGAAGGAGCAAAGCACGCGGCTCAACCAGGCGGCGCAGCGCACGCCTCACTCCCCTCCTCCTCCGGTTATGGTAGGTCTGCCGTTCCTTCTAACCCCCCCCCCCCCCATATGCCCTCCTCTCCTTTTGTCATCTTTTTGTTTGACATTTTTAAGGGACCAAGAAGTCCCGAAGGGACTTTATAGTCACTTATTGTTTTAACACAGTTAAAATCTATCTCCCAGGATTTTTGATCAAAATGCACGAAAACGTATACATGTGAACTTTGGACCTATGCGGACAAAATAATCGTAGTAAAAAACATTAAGTGAAAAAGTGAAAACGTTTTTATGAGCCAATAAAAATAGCTGTTTTGTGAAAATTCTTCTTCTGCCCCTAATGCAGTCATATGCTAATGTCACTTTACAGTATAGTAGAGGGTCATGCCAAATAGCACTGAAAGCAGTCGTACTCCTATTGGCCAAAGGGGGGCGCTATAGATTTTGAACAGGCATAACTCATGCTTTGTTTGGCCAAAAGTCAGGGCACTTGTTTCCACATGTTCCTTGACTCATGGGGAACACATCTGTCACTTTGACGTAAGCTCTGCCCTCCGATTTTGAGTAGTTTGAAAAATGCTTATATCTGATTTTCTGTGTAGGACTTTCGTGAAAAGTCCTACACACAATCTATGGAACATTATCTGAAATCCCGGTTGAAGAGAAGTTTGTATACGTGAAAACATGAACATCGAACACACTGTAGTAATGGACAATGCTCCCAGAAACCAGGACACACGTAATTGTTATCGAAAACACTGAATGGTTTTGCTGTTTACAATGAAGTAAAAGATTGTCTCCGTGTAGCTCAGTCAGTAGAGCTCTTGCCCTTTGGACCACAAGGTTGTGTGTTCAAATCCGGGTGCTGACAACTCGGCCCATGATTCCTATTTGTGCATATTGTTCTCATTGCGTATCGTCTTCAATCTTGGTCCCGCCTTATCGCTGCTTGCAGCTATATTTCTTTCTTTCTTTCTTTCCTGCAACTACATTTTATCTCCCCGAAAGGACCTACAACAGGTCCTTCTGTAAGATAACTCATTTCCTGGATCCAGTAAAGTTCAGGTTGTCTAACCCCAACCCCCCCTTCTCTCTCTCTCTCTCTCTCTCTCTCTCCGTCTCAGCGGGACAGAGCGGCCAAGCCCAGATTGTCCCAGCAGTCCCAGCAGACCCAGCATTCCCAACAGACCCAGCATTCCCAGCATTCCCAACAGACCCAACAGACCCAGCATTCCCAACAGACCCAACAGTCCCAACAGACCCAACAGACCCAACAGACCCAACAGACGCAACAGACCCAACAACAGACCCAACAACAGTCCCAACAGAGCCAGTGTCGGCGGAGTGGCTGCAGCAACGTGTCGCCGGGCTGCACGGACCTGTGCCCGGAGTGTCACACGCGGGGCCAGGGCAGGGAGGGGGGGGGCCGGCGGGCGCCGGCGCAGGCGCCCAAGGAGAAGGCGAGGCAGCGGTGCCGGACGCAGGGCTGCGACCACTACGCCAACGCGGACAAACAGGGCTATTGCAACGAGTGCGACCACTTCAAGCAGATCTACCGCGGGTGACACGCGGCCCACCGCGCCACGCGCGCCACGCAGACAACCGTGACAATGTTGCATCGCTAGCACGCTATGAGCGCGGATGCCCCCTGCACCCTACCCCCCCCCTCCCCCATGCGCCGGGCGCCCCCCACCCCCCACCCCCATGCCAGTCAATGCACCTCTGATCACTGACTTACTAACTAGCTAGTGACTAACTAGTAACCTTATGGCCTGAAAATGTAATCTCCTCCATGTAGAATGTGAAGACGCTGTGTGTGTACATGGGGAGAGTGTGTGTGTGTGTGTGTGTGTGTGTGTGTGTGTGTGCGTGCGACCGTGCGTGTGCATTTGCAGTAGACTTGGCCTCCAGAATACCTCTTTGTGCAATTATCATCATCTGACCTGCGGTGTACAGTCACAGGGTGAGAGGTTTGGCTATACGTGACAAAGCAACTGACTTAAGCTCTTGTGTACAGTATGTATTTAGGGGTACGTAGCGGACCGTGCCGGACAAAATGATTGTATGTTGACATGAAAAGCATCTGACATTGCTTTCTAGACCACAGCCAAGGATTCTATACCCCCCTTTCTATCTGTCTGTCTGTCTGTCTGTCTGTCTGTCTGTCTGTCTGTCTGCCTACCGTACCTATCTATCCAATTGTCTGCCTGTCTAGCATTCAGTCTGTATAGCGTGAGGGACACAGAAGATGAATCTGGCCAAGCCCAAAAGTAGACTAAGCACAGTGACAAAAACTGGACCACATGATTTTAACTTTTAACCCATTTAGACCTGACGTCGACAAAATGACAGTTTTCTGAAAAACCTATGTTTCTATGTCAGTCAAACTATTTCATGTCAAGGACATTATATGTAATTGGCCCGCCGACCCCCATCTGAAAGTAATTATTTGAGTAAACATTTGAGTTAAAAACATTGGCTCTGAAAGATTATATTCAAAGACTTGCGCCACATTTTCACGATTTTTCTAAAATAACAGACCCACAAGCTCGTAGCGCGCCACTCGGTGGCGCGCTACGAGCTTGTGGATCTGCTATTTTTCAACAGCTAAAGTATAACATAATGCTTAAAACACCAACAGGGGTTAAACTGTAACGTCTGCCTGCCCCTGGGCTGATAAAAAGAGATGGGATGCCCTATACAGTCGCATCCAATTAGTTCAGGATACCTGAATCAGCCATTATTAATCTGCCCCAGAGAATAGTTTTGAAAAGTATTTCAGATGATGTTTACCATTAGGCTTTAGTGCACCAAATTCAAACAATCAATTCAAGTTGGACTATTTAAAAACAATAAGTACAAGTAAATGGTAATTAGGTCTTGGGTTTTATTTAATTGTCTTAATTAAATTAATCAGGTCATGTTGTGAGTCTTGGGTCGACTGAGTCATGAAGCCTGTATACACTCAGCAAAGCTGAGTGTATATGTATAGGCTTACGGACCACGAAACTCATTTTTTATCCCAAATGCTTAAAAGAAAAATCTAAACCGAAGCAATATGGAAAGTGCAAAGAGACTGTGGTGTCTAGAATCAGCGTCAAACAGACAGGGCAGACTGCTGCTATAGTTCTGGTGCTACTGTACATACTGTACATGTACAGAAATACAAGCCTCTTCATTATTGTAGCCCAACGCAGTGGCGGTGTGTGTGTGTGTGAGCAAAGACATGTCAGAGAGAATACAGTATAGAAACATAGGACTTGTTCTTTTTTCTTATCCTCCGAGGGTCGTCCCTCGCTTTCCCTTTCTTTCTCCCAACTCTCCCAGAAACAGAATATGTTGCCTTTGGTTGTTGTTTTCCTGTTCACTTAACTGTTGACCACTGAATCACCTACAGACACATACATTTACACTTGCATAGTGCATACACACACACACCAACGCACACGCGCATGCGGGGCACACACACACACACACACACACACACAGTCACACACACACACACACACACACACACACACACACACACACACACACATTGATCTTGACGCTGTCAGGAGAGGATAACCGGAAGGGAGAAACAAAAATAACGATATGAACAACCTTGCCGCCATGCACATGCAAGCATGCACGCACATACATGGACACACCTCTGTATACGATTGTAGACGCCCCCCACCCCAGCCCAACTGCAGCAGTGTGATTAGAAGGTAAACAAATAAAAGCGAGGAACACACCCTTTCCTTCAGCTATCAGCTTCAGTTTTCAAAACGCTCAGACAGCAATCCCTCCTGTTGCCTGCTCTGGCTGACCTATATGTCTTATCTGAATGTGTTTTTGTGCTGCTGCTGCTGCTGCTTCTCTACAGCACAGTCTCTCGAGGCTGATCCTCGATCAGCTTTGCCTTCAAGTATAGTGTTTGAAATCCTATATGGAATCCCCCCCCCCACAAAATGCTTTCTGAATACGGGACAGCATTGTAGGACCTTCGAACCCCGATGCCTCATCTCTAGTACACACACACACACACACACACACACACACACACACACAGTAAAGTCCTCTGTGTTCATTTAACTCTGAGAGTTTACAAATGTAACCGCATTGTAGACTGTCAAGAGTTATACAAATGAATACTGAGGATTTTGCTGTGCACATGCACACAGAGCACATCACGCACCACACGTCACGTGTCTGAAATGTGACAAACTGACATTCCTGGTTTTTGTTGTTTATTTTTTCTTCAGATTTTAATATATTTGAATAATGTTTTGGGTTATTTTTTTTTCCCCCTGCCAAAAACAACTGATATGTGCCATCATCTACCAAACGGTTGTCACCACCTTAAAGGTATATTCAGTGATTTCACTTAATTCAAATATCACTTATTTTTTTGTTTTGTTGTGATAATCCTCTCTACTATAGAGTGTGCTGACCATATAAAAAAACCTTAGGTTTCGTTTTTGACTCTCTATCCTGATTGGACGAAGGCTTAGGTCCCACAGCCAAAAACGAAACCTAAGGTTTTTTGAGTGAAATCACTGAATATACCTTTAAGAAATGGTCAGCCTGTACCATTCTAGAGAACTAACTGCTGTGTGGATAAGACATGGAGCCATAGATATACTATAGCCTGGTTTATATTTGGGTGCGCGCCTAAAATAGCTATAATAAGGTCAAGGTCACGGTAAACTTTATTGTCCACGAGGGAAATTTGTCTTGGGCTTTCACCCCGGCTACAGCCACACACATAAAACATCAATGACAACAAAAATACATTACAGAGGAAGACACGACATTACACAATTGCACACATGATGTGGATAATCAGGCCTCACGTATAGTTACCGCTGTTTCAGAGCCTCGTTCAGCATAAGCTCACAATGCGCTGCATCATGATGCATTCTACAGCTTATACAGGTAGATGGGCTATTTATCGGTATGCAGGCTGGCACGCAACAAAGTATTAATCGGGGCATATCTCTCTACACAACTTTAGGTAACACTTTAAAACCCATTTAGGCCTGACGTCGAAATTAAACAAAAAAATCTTCTAAATCTTCCAGTTTTCTGAAAAAAATATTTTCAAAAATAGCTAAATTATAACAATGTTTAAAACACCAAAAGGGGTTCCCGCCCCAAAATGGGTTTTAAAACAGAGCCCTCAGTCTCAATGCCTTCCCATGCAGTGTATAATCCACCAAAACGAGAGACAATTTCATCACAATTACAGACTTAAGTTGTTCAAACAAAAGTACAGACATTTGTATCATCAAAAGCAAAACCTAAATTAATTCATGAATTTAACTCAGTCCTTGTTCACGACAGGCGCTTTGTCGTAGACAGACGCCTATGTAGTAAAATGCTCAGTGTTAAAAGGTTCCATGCAGACTGGACGTGTTTTGCGGGAAAAAACGCAGCTAAAAATCCAAAAAAACGCAGCAGTGTGCAGACAATAGACACCTACTCCTATACTCTTGAGAATGCAACAACAACAAAAATAAGCTTTACTCTCAAAGAGTTATACATTTTTACTGTGTATACCTATGGCTCCGGCTTAGAAATGTGTAGACAAAACGGGCTCCCGGTTCTTGCCTTTTTTTTGTTCAGCTGTTGTATCATCAGCTGTCGGGCCCAGCCCAGCCCAAGCGCCGACAGCATATATGTAGATCTCTCTCTCTCTCTGTGTGCTTTAATCACCTCTAGACAAACCTTAATCAATTATAAGGCCAATTAGCGGTCTACTCGTTAAGCCTCTCCTCCCTTCAAAGTTTTGGGAACGGAGCAGTGGGGTGGTGGGGGGGGGGGGGACATGAATGGGATGACATCACAGAGTTGCACATGACTTCTTGTCTTGTCTTGGTTACAGGCAGAACGTCGGCGTTTGAAAGCGGGTGTCACGCGAAAAAAAAGAGGAGAGAAAAAAAATAAACGTGAACACGGTGTGGAAGTTTTCTTTCATCATGTGACCTTTCAAACGATAGGGTATTGTATGAAAAAAAAGGCCTTGTTTTATTTGTCGAGTATTTATTCATATGGAAATATTATCTGTATTGTGTGATTCAATAATTATTTATATGTTGTCCTGCAAATGAATTATTTTTTATTACGAAATCTGATATTTGCCTCGTCTGCTTCTTAATTGCGTGTGTGTGTGTGTGTGTGTGTGTGTGTGTGTGTGTGTGTATGTGTGCGCGTGCGTGCGTGAATGTTGGGAGGGGTGAGAGAGCACTTCAGTTAGTTTATATTCTGCTATGGTGTAGAATATTCTGGTATAGTGTGTAGTGTTTGTCCTAACACAAACATTAAATGCCATTGACAATGAATGCAGAATTTACGTGATTATGTGTACGAGCAAATAGGCTATTTCGGTCTTACACAAATTCCCGTTATAACAATGAAGGTTGAAGCAATAGACAGTTCGAGAAAATAGACATGTTACGTCATGATGACAAATTCTCTGACACAATATATACTAGACTTCTAATTCTTGTTGGAGATTACTTTAAAGTGGCGATACAGAAAGACAAACTATATGACAACTATAGGGTGTATATAAATAATGTTAATTTAATATTACTTTCGTATTTTTGCTTTCATGGACGACGTACGATGATAAGAGCGCCCCTCACTTCACACAGGTGTGATCTTTGCGTAACAATTTAGATCCAGACCTTATTTTAGTTCAGAATAGAAAAGAAAAAACGTTTTTTTCTGTGTTGCCACAGAATGTGTGTCAGACGGCCATGCTTGTTACACTAGGATACATACAGTATACATGCACGCCACACACACACACACACACACACACACACACACACACACGTTTTCAACATTGCACTCATATTACAGCATCTCCTCACTGCCTCATGCTATGTGTTGCCTAACACTGAGAGGCCGTGGCTGCACAGTCTGTCTCCAGAGTAGGATGCTGAACTCTAATCTATACTTCGTCATACGAGCATGTCACTGAGCAAGAGTATAACTGAGGCCAAAGGGGTGGGCAACCATTTTTGGCCATGATCACTAGGATCACTAGATCACTAGATAGGCTGTTTTCCAATGGTGTGATGCTCATCCAATGCCAGGCAGTGCTTTTTTTTGTTATTATAGACTGCTAATTAGAATAATACAAGCATATTATAAGTCAATAATAATAAAGCCTATAACAAAGATGAAGCACAATAATAATAATGAACCACATGAACCCTATATGGCATTAGCGGATTGATCTACCCTCACATTTTGCCACGCTTGCAGATCATCTATAACAGTGAAGATAATAGTGTAGAAGGAAAAAAAGGAGGGTTCAAACCCTTGGAGGTCTCTGGTCAACTAAGTACTAGTATATAGGGTTTAAGTTGTTAATATGAATAATAAAAGTAAGATTATATTATTGACTATATCTGGGGTGAAAACTATGTGGGTTGTTTGCTATTCCATACCCCAGGAAACAAACCGTATAAGGTATATCTGCTCTTCTCAAGCACAGCATGCTGTGTCCCCACAATTTCAACACACACGCACACACACACACACACACACACACACACACACACAGACACACACACACACACACACACACACACACACACACACACACACACACACACACACACACACAGCGATTTTACTCTGGAAAGAGTGGATCCGTGAGTGGGAGGTGGGTGTTTGAGGAAGAGAGTGGAGATGTGACTGTGAATGGGTCTGTATGGTGGTAGGGCAGAGGTGACATTATACCTAACAAAGGGACAGGTTGTAGGTATACAACAACTTTGCGTGGGCGCTCCGCTCCCTCTCACAAACCCACATGGGTTTGTGAGAGGTAGTTATGTTGCTGTGGTTTTCCTGGAAACCCCCTGCATGCAAAACCTTCAACTTTCAAACGTTCTCCTATATACACACTTTAGTACGCTGTGCCTGTGTGATCCGTTATGTCGAAAAAAACATAATCAACTTTGGTTAACCATGTTTCCACACAGGAAACTCCTCTGTCAGACACCCTGAGTATGATATCTTAAATAGGCCTGACGTCGAAATACATAAAAAGTCTTCTGAAAGAATATTATATTCAAATATTTGTGCCTCATTTCCACGATTTTTCAAAAATAGCAGACCTATACAAGCTCGTAGCGTGCCACTCGGTGGCGCACTATGAGCTTGTAGATCTGCTATTCTCCAATAGCTGAAGTATAACATAATGCTTATAGTTAATACACCAAAACGGGTTCCTGTCCAGAATGGGTTAAGCTCAGGGTAGTCCCCAAAACCTGTGTACACTGAAAACATGGCGAGTGTTCATTCACCTCTCCTAGTATAGGCTAGAGTATGTTATACAAGTTCTATCATCTATCGTGGGCGTGCTTGGTGTGTGTGTGTGTGTGTGTGTGTATGTGTGTCTGTCCACTGAGTTGCTTAAACTCATCCTATTTCATTCTACTTCGTGTAGACTGTTGACTTTGAGAACTTGTAATGAATAAAATGACGTTTGACCTCTTGATGTTAGGCCTCTAATGCAACAAGCAATCATGTTATCTTACATCCCTTCTCTCTTTTTCTATCTGATCAGTGTTTGTGTTTGATTTGTAGTTGTGTGTGTGTGTGTGTGTGTGTGTGTGTGTGTGTGTGTGTGTGTGTGTGTGTGTCTACTACTGTATATGACTCATGTGGCTTAATTATGTTAAGAGAAATGGAAAATAAGCCTATACAGGCCAAAGTAGAAAACAAACATAAACAACAATGAAACAGTATTGTACACCCAGATTCGGCACAAACAAGGGACTAAATTATATATATATATTACATATATAAATACTTCAATCAATCAATACATGTATGACTCATATGAGGCATGTAGTCCAATTGCAATGCAAACATCTATCAACCACCAAACCTTCATGATTCATGTGTAAAGGCAGGATTACCCAGAAAGTGTTAGAAAGAAGAAAACATTTCCCCCCCCTCCCAAATCTAACTTGGATTCAGTACGTCTCTTTGACAACATAATCAATACTGATCATTGGCATTTACCAATGTAGGCTCTATGTCATTATTATATGATTTATAATTTTAATCTGGCTTGCTAAATGTTCGAAGTGAGTCACCAACAACACAGGCACTGCTGCTTTGGAATTGCACCAATAGAACACACTCAGTCTGAGAAAAATCCCTGGCACTCGCACACTGGCAGCACTGTTCCAGTGTTCCTATACTTCCTGCTAGATTATTATGGTTACTTTTAGCTCTCTTTCCTCGACACTCATTTGACCGTCTGTTATCAATGCCTCTGCTCTGAGTCAGTGCATGGTTCTCAAAGTGAGGCCAAGGAATCCAGTCACATGCAGTTACTTGAGGGGTTCTTCCAAATGGCCCCATTACAGGTCTGTAACTCTGAGAGTGTACAAATGTACACTCTCAGAGTCTACATTTTTTTCCACAAAATGTCTACATTTTGTACACTCTCAGAGTTATCCTTGAACTAATATTAATTCAAAACGTTTGAAGAACCACTGCTGAGTGATACTTTACTCAATTCGCAGTACACCATCTTCACCACACGGGGGCAGACATGCTACGTGAATGGAAACAGAAACTACTACTACTACAAATCTCCCGGATGCCAGCTGCTTGTGTTTACGGAAGTGAGAAATCATGTCATGGCTGATTGGTGTGTGTGCTCGTTTTACGTCTCAGAGCCGTCAGACAAGTCGTTCGTATACAGAGGGAGAATACGTTCTCGGGACACCCGATTGGAGAATCAAACACACCTTCCATGCAAAGATAGCCGTTGAGAAAGTCCTGCATGATGTTTGTTGCTGTTGCTTGTTAGCTAGTAGTTGCTGTGCGTACATAACTAGTTGGCTCGAGTTAGTCCCGCTGTAATATAAAAAGTCTTCAATGAAACCATTGGACTCTGATGAGGATGAGGAGCAACTGGCTGTTTACCAGAAGACACTGAGAGGTACACGTTCACATTGCACTCTAGCCCTACAAGCAGAACCCAATGCTACTGAAGTTTCTGACATTTTTTTGACCCAGAGCAAAGCGTCATCCAAATTTCAGAAAAGCTTTACGGAGGGTTCCGAGAGGGGCTAATTGCACTCTAGAAAATAATGATAAAATACAACATACCGTACATTTCAATTACATAAATACAGTACATTTCATGTATTCCAAGTATTTGGAATACATTCTCTATTATTTAAAACGGTTTGGTGTTCTGGCCTAACCATTTCGTTTAAGTTTGAATCACTGACTTGTGCCTTTTAAATTGAATGATCGAGCAACATGAAGCAATGGACAGCTCACACAGTCACACTCACAAATTACCTTTTTATATGTAGCCTCTAGTCTTATCCTCTCTCTCTCTCTCTCTCTCTCTCTCTCTCTCTCTATATCTCTCTCTCTCTCTCTCTCATACAGTAGGCTATAATGTATACCATTCACCAACTGCTGCTGACCCTCTTTATACCAATAAATTAAGGATGGACCACTTGGGACATTATCTAATTATAGTTATAGTGAGAAATCAAAGGGAGAGAGTGGAAAAAAAAGTTTATTTTCATCGATGTAATGGTGAAGAAATTCGCTCAAAATGCATATCTCTCTTTTGTCCTCATAACATTGTCCTGACAACTCCTGATAACATGTCCTAAAAGTGCCCCACAAGTCTCCACCAGGACAGGTTGTGGCCTCCTGGTGGCGCTATAATAGGCCAATGTGAAAGGATGCCATTTCTTCTCATGCCTTTGATGGCAATTGGATGATTTGAGGCATTTTGTTCCAAAAATGTGTTTTGCAAAGATCCACCTGTTGGTGGCGCTATAACAGGTCAATGTGAAAAGGGTGGGATATATTCCTCAGCCTAGCAGGAAAGTGCGTGAAAGATTTCACGTAAATTGCACGCTGGGTTCATGATTTGAGGCTTTTTGTTCAAAACGGGGCCAATCCTGCAAACTTTGAAAGCCAATGTTAGCCAATTTGGATGTAATATGAAATAATATTGGACAGATCCGTCTTGAGCACATGACTATAGAGATACTGTGTAACGATTTGAGGGGTTTTTGGACAGAATCTGAGTAATAAATGTAATAAATGTGTTTTACAAAAGTCTGCCTACTGGTGGCGCTATAAAAGGCAGATGTGAAAAATGCAGGTCAAAGGTTTGTCCTTGGCCTCTAGGGAGTGTGCATGCAACGTCGTTTCACGCAGATGGGTGCAGTTATAGGTAAAAAACAAAGGTGAAAAGCTGCCTCATGGTGGCGCTATAACAGGCCATTCTGGAAAATCTGGGGCAGAGGTTCATGTATGTGTCTCATAGGAGGGCTGTGGGCAGTTCAGAAACCCGTCCACCAGTGACATCATCGATGGGGAATCCAAGCTAATAGAAACCGCAGGCTTTCTTTTCCTGAAAAGTTGCGATGCGATAATGGAAGCCATCGTTCTCACGATAATAAAAATTAGTTTCACAACAAATCTTGTTAAAAAAAAAATCTGGTGGACGTGTGTGTCTGAACTGCCCACAGCCCTCCTATGAGACACAGACTGAGTAGAAAAAAAATGGTCGTGTTTTATCATGAACATTAGTGAGGACACATTTTAATATGAAGAGATGTTGAGAAGTGGTCCTTTTAACGGTGCCGGACATTAGCTGGTAACAGACGGACGGATGGAATGCAAAACATACTCTCCATGACTTTGGCTGGTGGAGACAATAACGTCGTTAATAATGTTATGGCTTGCTTTCAGAGCGGGCCAACCGAAGCATCCAGCAGCTGAGCAGTGCCCTGGCGGCGAGGAGCGACGATGGAGAGGAGACGGGGGCGGTCCGAAGCCCCCTCTCCTTCCTGGCTGGAGAGGAGGAGGAGGAGGAGGAGCAGGCGGCGTGGACCCAGAGGAGGAGGAGCCAAGCAGGTGTCGTGTCAGATTTTTTTTACAAGAGCCAAACAACCGAGGCTGGATTTTGGAGCCCTATGCCAATCCCGATTTTTGGAGAGTCCGACCTAGACCACCAACTTGGGCTTGGGCCAAATTCTACAAATACCTCCTTATTAGCTCTCACACTTTCTTTTTTTTTCCCACTGTTTTGTTTATTCAAGATTCAGGGTATACAGTAAATCAAATGACAATATATGTGACACACCCATATGAAACATATAAAAGATAACAAAATGTTGTGAGTCCATACACAAAATATTGTGGTAGCATAAAATAAAAATGGGAAAATAAAATAAAAAGTTGCATAGTCCTATGCTAACATGGAAGCGACACTAATACAAACCACATAACCTGAATCAAGTTTTGAAACAAAAACAAGACAAACGTACGACAAGACAAGACAAGACAAGACAACATGGCATGGTCATTGGTCACCCAGAACATAATAGACGTGGTAGTGCATCCACACATGGCTCCTAATAATAAATATACTGAACAACCCAGCTGCGTCGGGAATCTACAGCAGCATGCTCAGATCCAGGATTAAACTCATTCAATCTGGAATTGCTTGGAACTGCAAGTTATTTACTAGTGCGAGGAAGGGGCCCCATGTGTTAGCTCTCACACTTTCAAGATTAAATAAATAAGTAAAACATTTGTAGATTTACAAGCTCGTAAATGTTTGGGTATTTGGCTCCAGTGTACACAGCCACTGATAGTAAGCCTGTTGATTTCCATCGGCACACACAGTAGTAATAAATAATGACATTATTCCTTTCTTGTGCGTGTCTCCATCTCTGTGTTAGTCAACCAGCTGAGGAGCCTCTTACAGAAACAACGAAAGGAAACGCACTCTCCTCTTTCCCCTTCAAAGAAGCAATCTCCGCCTAAGGTACCTCGCTACAGGCTAAACATTTAAACCACTGAATCCCTACATACATGTTGTTGACTGTGGTGGTCCCATAGATAGAGCAGTGGCTCTCGAAGGTTTTCATGGTAAGGTCCTTTTCTGCCAGGGACCCCCCAGAAGAGAATCTTTATGTTAAATAAATATATATATTATGATAAAATATATTTTTCGAATAATTTCAAAAATAGCAGCTTGTAGATCTGCTATTTTTGTAAGAGCCAACATATAAACGGATAAAGTGGCTTAAAATGATTGCGATGCTATATTAACCACTTTTGCCAAGGACCTCCTGGAATAATAATTCCTACTTTATTATCGCACAACGAACACTGAAAAAAACAGTGTTGCGCCAAGGGTCCTTGAGCGGGGTCGCTCAAGGCTTGTGTTTTGTATTTCGTCTACATTGAAAATCAGGGCCTGCCCCTCAGTTGTACTCCCGAGTTTAAATCAAGGTTATGATGTTGATGATGATGATGATCATCACACTTTTTTTCAGAGAACGCAGGAGGAGGGGGTGGCCATTCAGGACCTGATCCCCATGATTTGCAACCAGTCGGAGTACATCCAACATCTGGAAGCCCAAGTCAAATTCTGCACGGTGTGTGTGTTGTGCAATGTGCTTTTTGGCAGCAAATTTCTATTTCTGTTTAGTCATAGTCTTTGGTTCTGAAACGTCATTTAGTTTTTGTCATATTTTAGTCACCTGGAATGTCTTAGTGTTAGTCTAGTTTTAGTCAAAATATATTTTGGCGGGCCTTGATGCCGTCGTAATGAGTGTTTTTACACCTGCTGAAAATAGCCGATCTACAAGCTCACAACGCGTCGCGTTGTGAGCTTGTAGATCGGCTATTTTCAGCATGCAACCAAAGTGTAAAATTACTTATACTGGATCTCTTGTCCACTAGTCCCTTCCTAACATTTTAGTCTACGAAAACTGTCAGTATATTTAGTCTTAGTTTTAGTCATCGTAGCTTAATTTTCATTTAGTTTCCATTCGTTTTTTGTCAGTGAAAAAAGGTAGTCGACGAACATTTTTCGTCTTAGTTTAAGTCGACGAAAACAACACTGGTGTTGTGTTCCCTTTCATGTCTGTGCATGTGTTATGCTCATGTCAGAGTTCATTCCTGTATGTGTCTGCGTACAGTGACTGTCCATGGCTCTGCCCTAGTACTGTACTAGGCCGATTAGTGATCTTGTGCAATGTGCATACAGCGACAGCAGGCCAAAGAGCGCCGATCTCAAATATTGTTTCCAAGTCGTTCAAAGTAAACTTTGTCATTTAAAAAAATATATAATTACAGAGCAGAATTATCCACCAAGCTGTGGAGGAGAAAAGGCCATTTGTGTTTGTCGACCGTGTTTTACAATTTGTCCTATTTTAAATGGATGTAATAATGCTTGTTGTTGCAGTACGTGTAATGTGCAATGCTTTGCGATGTGTTCCACGCAGAACTGACATTTACAGAAAAAGTCGGTCTCTTGTCACTCACAAAGCGAGTTTAGCATAGCAAAAAACGGACACTTGCATCTCTTAATTGTAAACTTGCATTGGCGGGTGATACATTTGTCATTGTCAATCGTTTGTCCTAGTGATGACAACGTGCCACAGTTATTTTTTGATGTGTTCAGTGTCCAAAGATATGTCTCCACGTAACCAAACAATATCTACTCTAGGTGCACTTTGATAATGTAATCACAATAATGTACTATATCTCTTTCCCTTCTCACCATTGTGTGTGTGTGAGAGAGAGAGAGAGAGAGAGAGAGAGAGAGAGAGAGAAGATGATTTACAACTGTTAGCCACATGCTGTGTTACTCTGTCATGCTGTAGGTAGAAAGTAGAAACTGAACTCTATGCATACAGTATGCCATCGAGTTTGTTCTGTGACTAACTGTGTGTGTGTGTGTGTGTGTGTGTGTGTGTGTGTGTGTGTGTGTGTGTGTGTGTGTGTGTGTGTTCAGGAGGAGCTGGAGGGGATGAAGCAGCGCGTCCGGGTAGTGGTGGTAGACAATGAGAAGCTACAATCAGATCTGAAGAACACAATACGGGCCCAAATGGTGTGTGTGTACGAAAGAGAAAGTGCCAGTGTTTTGAATGCGTGTGTGTGTGTGTGTGTGTGTGTGTGAGACAAAAGATGATGACCACAGTGTATGTCGCGTAATGTTGAATACTAAAATGTCTGCTTAAGATTTTATGTTGATGAGATCTATTTTGTGCGTTCCTCAGGAGCGTCCAACAACCAACACAGCCCACAACCCGACAGAAGCCCTCACATGGCAGGATAAACTGGTACATGTCATCCATACCTTCCGTCCATGTGGACCTTCTGTCCACTGTTCGTTTTCACTTGTGACCCGTTTGAATCTCATTAGCACTGATTGCTGGTGGTGTTCTGCCCCCTCATCAAACACAAATGTTTGGTCAAACCATGTGACTCCCATTGGGGGAAAAGCATTGTGGTGGCCCCCCCCCCAAAATTAAAACGACCAAACATTTGCCTGATTGGTGTCTGGTACGTGTGAACGAGGCCTATAGGCGTGCATCTATCCATCATTTTTGTAGAGATTATTCCGTTGATTGCATTTTCAGTTAATCCAAAGATAGAGAATCGGTTTTAATGTAACAAGTTTATGTTATAATTAATTGACGTGGGGAAATGTTTTTTAAATTATATTTTATAATCAACTAAGTTGATTAGTCTTAACCGTTGCAGCACAATTGCACTTTAAGGTCCAAAACAAATACAAAGTCTTTATTTTTTATTAAACTGATTACCAGTAGTTACATTTTTCTGTTGCATCCCTACTTAAAGGAGAATTCCATACTAAAAGGCTTTCTTACCTTTCTTTGTAGTTGTTACGTCCTCACCAAAGAGGTCCAGGTGTTATTTTGTGCAAAAGCTCCTTATTGGCTGTTTCCCCTACCATAAGCCCTAAATGAATTGCATTGAATTGAATGGGTCTATGGGGTGTTGTGCTAATTCGCTTATTTCCATCGCTAAATTTTTTAATTTCTTTGTATATATCCTCTCTTCATAATGTAATATCCCAAGCGGCACACTTTACTACTTCTTTCGATGGAAATAAGCGAACTAGCATAACAAGCCCCATTCAATTCCCATTCAATGCAATGCGATTCATTGAGGGCTTATGGTAGGGAAAATAGCCAATAAGGAGTTTTTGCACAAAAAAACACCTGGACCTCTTTGGTGGGGACGTAACAACTACAAAGAAAGGTAAGAAAGCATTCTAGCATGGAATTCTCCTTTAACCCATTGATGCCTGAGGCCGAATCTGGGAACGCCTTCTAGGGCCTGACCTGAGGTTTCTGAAAACCTTCAAATTCTGATGTTTTTTTTTTTTTTAATAGTTATGTTGCTACATGTATAGCAATAGCTGATGAGACACAGAGAGCGCGGCCGGCATCAAGGGTAGAACAACGTATACGTTGCACCAGGCGTCAATGGGTTAAGCCCACATGAGGGGAAAAAATGGCAAAAGGCAAAGAATTCCTCCTGAAATCTGAACGTTCCCCTGAATTTGGGGGTGGGGGAAATAAGGAGTTGCCTCCAATATCTTGTTCATGCAACTCTTGGTTAGATAATTCCATGAAATATAAAAATGTAAATGTATACACCGCTGACATTATAGTATTTGCTCTATAAATATAATATAAATCGTGTGTGTGTGTGTGTGTGTGTGTGTGTGTGTGTGTGTGTGTGTGTGTGTGTGTGTGTGTGTGTGTTAGGAGCAGTTGAAAGTGATGCATCAGGCACAGACTGAAACACTGGAGTCCCAGGTTGTATCTCTCAGGTCAGCACTCACACTCTAGCTATAAAAACTCACTCCACTGATTGAACCACTACAGAAAAAAGTTTCTCCTTCAATTTAAAAATTATTTATTTTTCTTTTTTTTAATAACTAGAATATAAGCTTGTAGATCTGGGGACTAGGTTGGCGGAGGGTGTGTAGAGCCCAGGATCACATTAGACAATTGACATGGGGGTGAAAAATGGGTTACAAAATCGTGGGATAAAAATTATAGAAAAAAAAAGAAGCTTGTAGATTTGCTATTTTAGAAAATGTTTAAATATGTATACAAATTGTTGTCTATAATTTTGTTACATGCCCCAAATCTGAACGCCAGGTTGAATGGTTCAGTGGCTAACACATGTTGGGGCGGGAACCCCTTTTGGTGTTTTAAACATTATGTTATAATTTAGCTATTGAAAAATAGCAGATCTACTATTCTTTTTTCTACTATAGGTCTGCTATTTTTGAAAAATCTTGAAAATGTGGCTCAAATCTTTGAATATATATTCTTTCAGAGCAAACTTTTTTTTTTAATTCGACGTCAGGCCTAAATGGGTTAAATAAGAGTCAACAAATCACTATTCCATTCATGCGTGGCTCTGGCACATGCAATGCAATGTGGAACTTGTAGATCTTCAGTTTTCGCTACATTTGGAAAACGGAAGTGGTAAGGTAAATAAAATGCCAATTCAGGCCATGATCACCAGGATATGCAGTATCTGGAATACTGCATGCTGTGCAACGGTGGCATGCATACATCCAGTGAAAGATAGATTTATACTATTATTTATAACATTTTCAATGTCAACCAAATGCCTTATGCTCTCACATTTTCTGTGTTATTCCCATTGAGGTTTTAGAAGCAATGTCGCAAGTGAAATATCATTTCAGGAATGGAAGACACTACTATTTCCGCTACCCTCCCTTAAAACCCATTCTGTGCGGGAACCCCTTTTGGTGTTAGCGTTATGTAATGCTTTAGCTATTGAAAAATAGCAGATCTACAAGCTCATCGAAGAAAACCGAAGAACGACTGACATAGAAACAGAGCTTTTTCAGAAAACTGTCAGGATGTAGAAGATTTTTTTTTAGAATCTGATCTCAGGTCAAAATGGGTTAAGTTCCACTATACCTCTCCTGTCCCCCTGCAGGAAGGAGTTGTCCGTCAGTCAGAAGGAGTGCGAGGAGGCGAAAGCTCGCCTCCGGCGCAGGGAGGCGCAGGCCGCCGAGGCGGCGAAGGCCGGCGGCGCGCCCCGCGTGGTGGGCCTGTGTCTGAAGTGTGCCCAGCACGAAGCCGTCCTGGCCGGGACACACACCAACGTGCACATCCAGGCCATCGAGAGGCTCACCAAGTCAGTGCAGAGAGCGTGACACACACACACACACACACACACACACACAACCTCACATGACGTTGGGACAGTGAAGACTTACTGCTACTACGATTACTAAAGTAATCAACAAACTGCGGTATACTATAGAAATCACACCCGTGTGACCCGAGTGGTGCAACTCCTCTCTCTCTCTCTATCCCTCTCTCTCTCATTAGCAGGCAACACTGCAGCACTGTCTCTCTCTCTCTCTCTCTCGCTCTGTTTCTGGAAAACAGCGCCCCCTACTGGTACTCATTATATGATGCTCATAGTCACATATAGGTGAACACATAGGTGAACACACGGACAGGAACAAAGCTGTTCCTCGGAGTGGTTGCACCACTCAAAAAAAGAGGCACAAATTGTGAAATTAGCAGATAATATACAAGCTCACAACGCCTCCCGGTTGCGAGCTATTGTGAGCTTGTAGATCTTCTATTTTTACACAATATCTGTGGAGCCGAGTAAGACAAAAATGTAATGTCTCAACTCTGACAATTCCAAGTGCTTGTCGGGTTTTGGCGGTCCCCCAGCTCAAATATGATTATGTTGGTATAGGTCCCCAGCTCAGTTTGTCCTGAAAACAACGAGAACCCACGGGTATAAGACACGTGCAATTGTGTCCACAGATGTAGAAGTATCCCTGTCCCAACTGTGTTCTGGCTTTGATATTTGCACTTTGCTTAAATTGTAAATTGTGCACAATTTCGGTAAATGGCTATATTTTCTGATGGCGTGTGTTTGTAATCCCGGTACTGTGGGCTCACGTCTTGTCTGTCTGTCTGTCTGTCTGTCTGTTTGTCTGTCTGTCTGTCTGTCTGTCTGTGTTTGCATGTGTGACGGTTGTGTTCTGTGTAATCCGTCCGTCCGTCCGTCTGTCTGTTAAGGGAGCGCGACGAGCTGATGGGTGCTCTGTGCGCGGGGCGGGTCAGCCACCAGGAGGCGCAGCAGAGGGAGTGGTCAGCCTGTATGCAGGTCAAACAGGCTGTGGAGATGGCTGAGGAGTTCAAGCTGCAGAAGACCAGGGTCAGACTCACTTTCAAAGACTTTGACCAAACATTTGTTTTAAAAGAGCGAAGACGACAGATCTATATGCTCAACACATCGCATTGCGACATGTGAGCCTGTCACGCACGCACACGCACACGCACACACACACGCACACGCACACGCACACGCACACGCGCACACACACACACACACACACCCCTTGTTGATGAATTCCTGCTCTGTTCTTTGGCTATATAGAAGTGTCTATTTGTACGTCTCTAAATGTTTTGATGAATTGAACGAGGCGGGCCCTCTTGTAAACAAGTGTAATGCTTTATCGGGTCGTCCACTCACGGCTAACAGTCTTTGCATTGAGTTTGTGCTCGAAATGTACTGTAATTCTGCAAACTGTTAATAAATATTTCAATCACTCATTCAATCAAAACACACACACACACACACACACACACACACACACACACACACACACACACACACACACACTGTTGATATATTGTCCTCTATTCAGTGCTGCTTCACGACACTAAATGGCTCATTATTTTAGCGGCAGTAATGTATGAGTTGTTCTCGTGTGTGTGCGTGCGCGCGTGTGTGTGTGTGCGTGCGTGTGTGTGCGTGCGTAGGTGGAGGTGCAGTGTGAGCAGCTGTCCAGGGAGCTGGCTCGACTGAGGGAGCACATGGAGCGGGAGGCCAAGGCCCTAAAGGAGAGAGTGGCAAAGGCCAGAGAGGAAGGCCGTGGTGCAGCTCGCAAGGACAAAGAGGAGCTGGCACAGTCTGTAAGTCTTTGTGTGTGTGTGTGTGTACATTATGTATTAGGTCTTACTTGTGAGAGAACCCACAGTACGATGAACACTTAAACCTTATACTTGGTTGACTTTTGCCCCAAAAATAGCCCATCTACAAGCTCATCGTTTAGCAATGTGACACGTTGTGAGCTGTTTGTTTGTTCACCCCGGGGATTGCTAGGGTTCATGTTGTTAAGACACAAATGTGTTTGTGTGTGTTTACTGACCTAGTGACTGATCGATTTTCTTTCTTTCTTTCTGTGTGTGTGTGTGTGTGTGTGTGTGTGTGTGTGTGCCTGCCTGCCTGTGCGCGCGTCAGGTGAGCAGTCTTTCCCAGCGTGTGGCTGAGTTGGAAGGACAACTAGACAGAGCAGACAGGGACAAGAGCTCACTGACCAATCAGCTGGACGATACCCTCCGCAAACTGACCAATCAGGAACAAGACGGCACCAAGGTGTGTGTCTCTTGGGTTTGATTCCGTCTGGTGACCTGTGTTGCGTGTTCTCTCTCTCTCTCTCTCTCTCTCTCTATCTCTACAAAACTGTGTTGTTTAACAATTTAATAATAATAATAATAATAATAATGTCCATTTGCACTCACCTTCTCTCTTCCAGTTCCGTCTTCTTTCTAAGTTGAATTCTGTACGTTGACTGTAATGGTTGCTTTATTCCAAATGAGGGCGCCAAAGTCTTTATTATTTCAAACACACTCGTTTTGAGAAGGAGCACAGATCCTCTCAAGAATATTTTACCTTTTTTATTTAAAGACAGTAACGCATGCTTATATGCTGACAGCACCGTATGTGTGGATAATATAATCAGTAGTCCCTGTAAATTCAAATTAACGTCGTGACACCGAGAGATATAATCGGATTTGGGTACGTTCAAACGTTGACATACACACACACACACACACACCCCCCATGATGAGTTCAATGAACATAACACGGGGGTGAAAGATGTTCACTTGTTAAATTTAACCTTGCCCTTTTTCTCTTCTTCCTCAGGCGCTTGTAGATCTGCGCTACCAGGCGAGCCAGGCACAGCTGAAGAGGGACGAAGCGGAGCGCGAGCTCCGAGACCTCGGCACCAAGACGGCCCGACTGAGGGAGCAGGCTGCACAGGTCGGTCACACTGGTTCCGATCAGCCCAATTGCTTATCCCATTCTGACCTGAGATCAGATTAAAAAAAATGTCTTCTATGTCAGTCGCTCTTTGATTTTTTCAAAAAAATAGCAGACCTACAAGCTCGTAGCGCGCCACTCGGTGGCGCGCTATGAGCTTGTAGATCTGCTGTTTTTCAATAGCTAAAGCACGACATGACGCTAACGCCAAAATGGTTTCCCGGCCAAAATGGGTTATGCACGGTAAAATCCTCTGCGGCAAAATGATATGATTATGATACAGTACTGTAATTGTCAGTTCACACTGACATTTGTCTTGCGACCCATCAGCCAAGTATGCAGAACGCATATACACATTATTACACACATTTGACATAACACAAAGAACAAGACAATTTACATAAAAAATACACTTGAAGCTCTATCTATGGCATATTTGGTCGTATGACAAAAATATTGGTTCTGTGACGCCGTTATACGCAGAACTTCAACGACGCATCAAATCTGACTCTATGTCCCGCAAATGTCTTTGTGTGCTTAAAGCTGCTATAAGCAATAATATGTCAAATTGTTAATGACCTTTTTTTTCTTTCTTTTTTTGATAATCAGACACCCCCCAAAAAATGTAGTCTCCGTGACACATCTAGGGGCCACAATCTGCA